>NW_026459556.1:0-15774 GCF_021730395.1 Mercenaria mercenaria
GACCCATTCACAATAGGCCCTAGAGGGGTCAAAAGGTTTTCATTTTTAGACCTACTGACCTACATTTTGAACGCACATGACCCTGTTTCAAACATGACCTAGATATCATCAAGATGAACATTCAGACCAACTTTCATACAGATCCCATGAAAAATATGGCCTCTAGACAGGTCACAACGTTTTTCTATTATTTGACCTACTGACCAAGTTTTTGAAGGCACGTGACCACTTTCGAACCTGGCCTAGATATCATCAAGATGAACATTCAGACCAACTTTCATACAGATCCCATGAAAAATATGGCCTCTAGAGAGGTCACAAGGTTTTTTTATTATTTGACCTACTGACCTAGTTTTTGATGGCACGTGACCCACTTTCGAACCTGACCTAGATATCATCAAGATGAACATTCTGACCAATTTTCATGAAGATCTCATGAAATATATGGCCTCTAAAGAGGTCACAAGGTTTTCTATTTTTAGACCTACGACCTAGTTTTTGACCCCACGTGACCCAGTTTCGAACTTGACCTAGATATCATCAGGATGAACATTCAGACCAACTTTTCTACAGATCCCATGAAAAATATGGCCTCTAGAGAGGTCACAAGGTTTTTCTATTATTTGACCTAATGACCTGTTTTTGATGCCATGTGACCCAGTTTTGAACTTGACCTAGATATCATCAAGATGAACATTCTGACCAATTTTCATGAAGATCTTGTGAAATATGGCCTCTAGAGAGTCACAAGGTTTTTCTTTTTTAGACCTACTGACCTAGTTTTTGACCTCACGTGACCCAGTTTCGAACTTGACCTAGATATCATCAAGGGGAACATTTCTGACCAATCTTCATAAAGATCCCATGAAAAATGTGACCTCCAGAGTGGTCACAAGCAAAAGTTTACGCACGCACGAACGCACGAACTGACGGACGGACGCTGCGCAATCACAAAAGCTCACCTTGTCACTTTGTGACAGGTGAGCTATTAAACAAAAAAAAAAAAAAACAACAACATTTTTTTAATTTTTTTTTTTTGCAATTATATATCACAAATAGGAAGCAATGAGCTCATTTATGATTAGGAAACCACCAAATTGTGTCCTCTGTTACATTCCTCTTTTGCAGAAGGAAACTAGAGCTATACACTAAAGGTGATGAATGTACCCCCCGCATGCACTGACACAGTACATTGCAATTTGATGCACACAAAGATTGCATAATTATGTGGACTGTATGTATATAGACTGTATGTATACAGTATAGTAACAAAAAACAAAGTCCCATAACTATGCAGAATATTTATTTAAAAGAATGTAACATGTACCATGCACAACTAGGGTTGGTACTGATCACTTGTGTGAAGTTTCATTAAATTGTGTGCAAGGGTTTGTAGATTAGGCACGCACAAGATTGCATATGCAGACTGTATGTACATAGTATGTTAACAAGAAACAAAGTCCCATTACTCTGCAATTTTTGTCGCTGAAAGAACCTAACATGCCCCATGCACAACTACTGTTGTTACTGATCACTTGTGTGAAGTTCATTAAATTGTGTCAAGGGGATGAGGAGAGATGGTGTGCACAAGATTGTGTCTATGTATATAGTATAGTAACAAAAAAACAAAGTCCCATAACTCTGCAATTTTTTTTTCTAAAAGAACCTAACATGCCCCATGCACAACTACTGTTGGTACTGATCACTTGTGTGAAGTTTCATTAAATTGTGTCAAGGGGATGAGGAGAGATGGTGCGCACAAGATTGTGTCTATGTATATAGTATAGTAACAAAAAAACAAAGTCCCATAAACTCTGCAAAATTTTTTTCTAAAAGAACCTAACATGCCCCATGCACAACTACTGTTGGTACTGATCACTTGTGTGAAGTTTCATTAAATCTGTCAGGGGATAAGGAGAGATGGTGCGCACAAGATTGCGTCTCCGGACAGACGGACAGACAGACAACCTGAAACCAGTATACCCCCCCTTACAACTTGTTGTCGGGGGGGTACAAAAAGGCCCTTGCTTCATAAAATGCTCTTTTCCCAAAATGAGCAATTACCGCGTATGAATTTCCCAATTTGAAAGGTCAGGGCCTCTTCCCAATTTCCTGATGAAAATCCTGCACATGAAATTAGATAGACATAAGACCTAGCAAATAACCATGGATTTTACAGAAAACTGGTTCAAGCCTAACACAACATGACCACTGTGCTTTATCAGAAAAAAAATACTTCTCACCAAATCACTCTGAAGAAAATCTAGAAACAAGAGGACCATGATGGTCCTGAATCGCTCACCTATCCCAACATGACCCAGTGTTGAACTGAGTATGACGTCGTTATTTCTATTATTTGATATAGTGACCTAGTTTTTGAGCATATGTGACCTAGATATCATCAAGAATTAAAATTCTGACCAATTTTCATGAAGATCCATTGAAAAATATGACCTCTAGAGAGGTCACAAGGTTTTTTCTATTATTTGACCTAATGACCTAGTTTTAGAAGGCACTGACCCACATTTAACTTGACCTAGACATCATCAAGATGAACATTCTCACCAATTTTCATGAAGACCTCGTGAAAAATATGGCCTCTAGAGAGGTCACAAGATTTTTCTATTTTTCGACCTACTGACCTAGTTTTTGATCACACATGACCCAGTTATGAACTTGACCTAGATATCATCAAGCTGAACATTCTCACCAAATTTTCATAAAGATCCATGAGAAATATGGCCTCTAAAGACAACCACAAGGTTTTTTCTATTTTTAGACCTACTGACCTAGTTTTTGACCGCACGTGACCAAGTTTCGAACTTGAGCTAGATATCATCAAGACGAACATTCTGACCAATTTTCATGGAGATCTCTTGAAAAAATATCGCCTCTAGAGAGGTCACAATGTTTTTCTATTTTTAGACCTACTGACCTAGTTATTGACAGCATGTAACCCAGTTTCGAATTTGACCTAGATATCATCAAGGTGAACATTCTGACCAATTTTCATAAAGATCCATTGAAAAATATGGCCTCTAGAGAGGTCACAAAGTTTTTCTATTTTCAGAGCTACTGACCTAGTTTTTGACCGCACGTGACCCAGTTTCAAACTTGACCTAGATATCATCAAGGTGAACATTCTGACCAATTTTCATGAAGATCCATTGAAAAATATGACCTCTAGAGAGGTCACAAGGTTTTTCTATTTTTAGACCTACTGACCTAGTTTTTGATCCCACGTGACCCAGTTTCGAACTCGACCTAGATATCATCAAGGTGAACATTCTCACCAATTTCATGAAGATCTCATGAAAAATATGGCCTCTAGAGAGGTCACAAGGTTTTTCTATTTTTAGACCTACTGACCTAGTTATTGACAGCACGTGACCCAGTTTCGAATTTGACCTAGACATCCTCAAGGTGAACATTCTCGCTAAATTTCATGAAGATCCATTGAGAAATATGGCCTCTAGAGACACCACAAGGTTTTTCTATTTTTAGACCTACTGACCTAGTTTTTGATCCCATGTGACCCAGTTTCGAACTTGACCTAGATATCATCAAGGTGAACATTCTCGCTAAATTTCATGAAGATCCATTGAGAAATATGGCCTCTAGAGACACCACAAGGTTTTTCTATTTTTAGACCTACTGACCTAGTTTTTGACCGTACGTGACCAAGTTTCGAACTTGAGCTAGATATCATCAAGACGAACATTCTGACCAATTTTCATGAAGATCTCTTGAAAAATATGGCCTCTAGAGAGGTCACAATGTTTTTCTATTTTAGACCTACTGACCTAGTTATTGACAGCACGTGACCCAGTTTCGAATCTGACCTAGATATCATCAAGGTGAACATTTTGACCAATTTTCATAAAGATCCCATGAAAAAATATGGCCTCTAGAGAGGTCACAAAGTTTTCTATTTTCAGACCTACTGACCTAGTTTTTGACCGCACATGCCCCCAGTTTCAAACTTGATCTAGATATCATCAAAGTGAACATTCTGACCAATTTTCATGAAGACCATTGAAAAATATGACCTCTAGAGAGGTCACAAGGTTTTTCTATTTTTAGACCTACTGACCTAGTTTTTGATCCCACGTGACCCAGTTTCGAACTCGACCTAAAATATCATCAAGGTGAACATTCTCACCAATTTTCATGAAGATCTCATGAAAAATATGGCCTCTAGAGAGGTCACAATGTTTTTCTATTTTTAGATCTACTGACCTAGTTTTTGACCGCACGTGACCCAGTTTCGAACTTGACCTAGATATCATCAAGATGAACATTCAGACCAACTTTCATAAAGATCCCATGAAAATGTGACCTCTAGAGTGTCACAAGCAAAAGTTGACGCACGCACGCACGATGACGGACGCCACGCGATCACAAAAGCTCACCTTGTCACTTTGTGACAGGTGAGGTAAAAACAATCTGATCAACCAAAACAAAGTCTAAAAAAGAAAAAACTATCTATACAGTCACTCTTTTTTAAATTATTTTACCTTCCTTCCATGCTCTGTGTTCGTTTTTTTTTGTCCTTTACCAACAGCTGAATAAAACATGCACTTCAACAAGTGTCACATGATTAGCATTGGTTTGCTGTAGAATAAAGGTATACAGTAGTAAATAAATTTGCAATATGTTCTATACAAAATTAGCAATCTTCTGAGAGCTGTAACAGTTGTTACTTCATAAAATATTGGTGCAAGAGTGTAATGCAACTTGTGCCATATGGTGTGGGTGATGATGTGGAACAACTACTTCAAGTTTGAATCAAATCCATTTAGTAATAACTATAATATAGTGAAAATGCATCAAAATTAACCTTAATTCAAAGTAAAAGGGGACACAATTCATTAACAAGAGCTGTTGGAGGACAGCAATGCTCCACTACTCAACAGCCTTGTCAATTGAATGAATACAAAAGTCAACAAGAGCTATCCGTAAGACAGCGCACTCGACTTTTTCCAGTGCTTGACTCTGAATTAGTCTGATAGAGATGGGAGTTAAAAAATTAAAATTCATCTTTATAGGTTTTTTTCAGAGTGAAATGATAGCTAAGTGCACCAATTTTCTAAATATATTTATGGTTTTCATCTTCTCCGTGTCAAAAACAGAAACATTTGATATCTAAAAAATGACTTTCTCAAAATATCTGAAGCAAAATGGACAACTCTTGTACTGACCGTTTTTCAAAGATTTTAGGACTTCCCCAATTATAGTCTATATTAAAAGCTCCCACAGCTAAATAAATTCAATAGAGTATAAGGTAAGTTTACTCTACTTTCAACATTTTGAAAGAGCCTATACTGAAGTTCCTTTTGTCTTTTAATAAAGTCAAATTCCAAGACTAGCCAAGAGTCTAAAACGCTTGAAAAAATTCTGAGTGAAAGAGAATGACATGCTCTTTATTATAAGCTTACCAAAACCATACCAAAAATGTACCTTAAAGAAGTTATTAAAGATTTTATATTGTAAACACACCCCTACACCATTTTACCATCAATATTTTCCACTCATGAATGCACTCAATTCAGGCGATAATTGTTGATATATTTCTAAATGAGAGGCCCCAACAAAAAACTTTTTTCAAGTTGTGTAAACAGTATAAGTTTTAAATTAATGTTGATATCTGAAATTATCCGATTACTTTGTTTTTAACAATAAATAAAACACCTTTTAGTTTGTTTAGAGTAGTTGACCTGTAACGAAAATCATCAAATAGAGTAATCTCCATATGCTTTTTCAGCATTTATTCATTTTTCAAGTAAAGCAAATGATCGTGCTAGTTCCCTCCAGAGAATGTTTAAATTGAGAATTGCTTAAAATACATTACATAGAGTCATTACCTGTCAGCTACCTCAACATGTAGTAATTACAACCACTACCTTAAAACATTGTACTTAACAATGAATTTTTATGTTACCAATTTAACTTTTTTTGTTATTTCTCATTGTTGGATATATATACATTTTACATTTTGATATATAAATGTTGTGTAAACCAATGTATCACCATTGAGAACAATAAATAAACAATTTTGGCTAAAAGATCAAAACTTAATAACGTTTCTTAATGTCGTTAATTTTTCTTCAAAGGAATGTATGCATTATTCTATATAATCTTCATGCATTACTTAACTTTCTATCAGGGCCTCACTACAACTTACAAAATAACTGCCAGTGTAAGTCATGAGAAAGCGTGCATATTGTATATTGAATACAAAGGGATTTAAACAAATGTAGGTCATATTTGTTGCCTGAAAGTTGTTTGAAAAAGGACCTATCTGATTTTTCTTTCACTTTTGGGTCAATGGTTAAGTTGGCTTCAGTTTATTGATCAATTCAGAGTTGTCCCCGTTTGATTTATTTGGGTAGGTACCATCTCTATAATAATTAGAGCTTTGCCAGTAAAAAAAATCCAAGTTAAAAAGGGACATAATTCTGTCAAAATTCAAATCAAAGTAATGGGGATTGTTTTTCCTGGTGTAGACTTTGATAGTAAATAACTATTTTAAGTTTCAAGTCAAAAGCTTTAATAGTAACAGACATATTTGAATATCAAAAATTTTAACCAAAAATTCTAAGTTAAATAGGGGCATAATTCTGTCAATATTCAATCAGAGTTATGGGGATTGTTTCTCCTGGTGTAGACTTTGATGGTTAATAAGTATTTAAGTTTCAAGTCAATAGCTTTGATAGTAACAGAGATATTTGACTTTATCAAAAACTTAACCAAACATTCTAAGTTTAAAAAGGAGAGCATAATTCTATAAAAATTCAAATCAGAGTTATGGAGATTGTTTCTCCTGGTGTAGACTTTGATAGTAAATAAGTGTTTTAAGTTTCAAATCAATAGCTTTGATAGTAACACAGATAACTGACTTTATCAAAAACTTAACCAACGGCGACGCCAACACAGACGCCAGGGCGAGTGCAATAGCTCTATTTTTTCTTCGACGAAAAGTTGAGCTTAAAAAGGGGCATATTGTTGTAAAAATGCAAAACAGGGTTCTAGAACCTGCAGAGTGCTTATCAGCTCATGACCAGTGGGACAAGTGTGTAAAGTTATAATCTATTTCCTTTAGTGGGTACTAAGATACCATCTTACAGCTAAAAATGTAACTAAACAAGTGGGCCAGATGGCCCTAGGTAACTCACCTGTGTTACACACCATAACAGTATAAACATTTTTTACCTAGTGATTACACGGAGACAAATATTATGACCAATTTTCAGCAAGATTGGACCAAAAAAACGTGGCCTCTTGAGTGTAAATATGCATTTTCTTTGATTTGACCTATTGACCTATTTTTTACCCCATGTGACTTAGGTAAGATCTTGCCAAAGACTTCATGATAACAAACACACTGACCAAAATTTATGAAGATAGAATAAAAAATGTGCCCCCTAGGGTGTAAACAAGCTTGTTCTTTGATTTGACCCGATGACCTAGTTTCTGACCCCACATGACCAAGATAAAAATTTCATAACAACAAAGGGAAGAAATTAAAAATAAATCTAAGTCCTCCGAATAAATATCTAAGTCCAAAGGACAGGAACAACAAAGGGAAGAAATTTAACCAAAAAGAAAAAAAAATTCTTACAAGGTACACATATGTCAAAATACACCTAAAAATTGGAGGTACCATCCATGTTGTACCACAGAAAAGGGGTCTCACTTTTTCCCTACGGCCAATAATAAAAAAGTTACTAAATAAGCTATTTATAGTAACATAAAAGGGAAGTCATTAAAAAAAAAATTACTGTAAGTGAACAAAAAAAGGATCTTCCAAATAAAAACAAGAGCACTGCAATACAGAGCAACATACACACAAAAAATCATTTGACCTTTGACCCCTAAGTGTGACCTTGACCTTGAAGTGAGCCATCTGAAACATGCACTCTGCACGTCATTTCGATGAGGTGAACATTTGTGTCAGGTTTCTTTGAAATCCTTCAAGGGGTTCAAGAGTTACAGAGCGGAAGGGAAATTGCTAACCAACAGACAGACAGACACCGAGGCTATACATAATACATCCCTTCGGGTGTATAAAAAAGAATAGAGATCTTATGGTGATACAAGTTGTGTGCAAGTTTGGTTAAAATCAAATCACAAATGAAGCTGCTATTGTGCAGACAAGGTCAAAATAGCTAATTCTGGCCCTATCAGGGGCCATAACTCTTCAACCCATACTGGAATCTGGCCAGTTCAATAAAGGAACCAAGATCTTATAGTGATACAATTTGTGCGCAAGTTTGGTTAAAATCAAATCATAAATGAAGCTGCTATTGTGCAGACAAGGTCAAAATAGCTAATTTTGGCCCTTTCAGGGGCCATAATTCTGGAACCCATTATGGGATCTGGCCGGTTCAAGAAAGGAACCGAGATCTTATAGTGACACAAGTTTTGTGCAAGTTTGATTAAATTCAAATCATAAATGAAGCTACTATTGTGCAGACAACGTCAAAATAGCTAATTCTGGCCCTTTCAGGGGCCATCACTCTGGAACCCATAATGGCAACTGGCCAGTTCAAGAAAGGAACCAAGGGGGTGCGGGGTGATGTATGATCGGGGTGATGCATTATCGGGGTGGTGGGCATGATCGGGGTGGTGGGCATGACTGGGTGGAGGATTAAGGTGGGGGAATGGTACAACTTTGCATGTTGATAAATATTCATGGAAGGTTTGAAAAAGAATACTAAAAAAGAATGATTTTTTTTTGGTGGGGGGAGAGGGGGTGTGTGTGACCAAGGCAAGGTGGTGACCAGGTGTGGGTACATAACTTCACATGTTTCTAATAAATGTTCATAGAAAAGAAGGAAAGAAGTTTAATGAAATTCTACCAATTGGTTGGTTTGTCATGTACAAATCTGCAGATTTTTAAACATTTAAAGGGCAATAACTCTAAGGAAAACTGACCAATTAAAAAACAAGAGCTGTCGGAGGACAGCAACGCTCGACTATTCAACAGCCTTGTCAACCGAATGAATACAAAAGTTGAAAAAGGGGCATAATTTTGTAAAATGCAAAGTAGAGGTATTGAACCTCTGTACTGCATGTCATATCATGACAGTGAACAAGTGTGTGAAGTTTCAATCCTTTCCAATTTGTGGATACTGAGATACCAGCTTACGTACAAAAACTTAACAAAAAACTGCTAAGTCAAAGGGCATAATTTTGTAAAAATGCCAAGTAGTAGTTATGGACCTTCACAATGCATGTTAGATCATGACATGAACAAGTGTGTGAAGTTTCAATCCATTCCAATTAGTGGATACTGAGATATCAGATTACATACAAAAATTTAACCAAAAACTGCTAAGTCGAAAAAGGGGCATAATTTTGAAAAAAAAGAGAGTAGAGTTATGGGACTTGCTTAGTGCATGTCAGATCATGACAGTGAACAAGTATGTGAAGTTTCAATCCATTCCCATTAGTAAGTACTGAGATACCAGCTTACATACAAAACCTTAACCAAAAATTTCTAAGTCGAACAAGCAAATTCGATGAATTGGTATCCCCCGCCGAAAGGGTTTGTGGTGAGGAATGGCAAAAAGATATATCCGCCAAAAAGTTAAGGATGTTAATAAGAAGCAAATAATTTCATTAGTTAAAATCAATTTAACAGAAAACAAATGTTTTATTAAAGAGTACATAATAAATGTATGATACTTTGATCCTGACTAAAGAATTTATTTTGAATGGGATATGCTTACTGTAATAAGCTTAGCTTTTAAAATTAAATGCAGTTAATTGAAATGTGAGCTTGAAGTTTAACTGGAATGAAATATTGTCTTTGAGTGGTTTAGCACCAGGTGTTGCTGTTTTACATGTACATTTAAAAGATCAGATGTCCTTAAGAGAACACAGGTAAGATATCTTGAACATGGCTGAGGGCAAGGTTTGTGTAGTCACAACTTAAGATGTTGAAGATTTGAACATTTAAAAAAAAAAAAAAAAAGGAATGGAAATATATATTATCTATATATAGAATATGTATATATTTATTTTTTTAGGGGTGGGGGTGCAGGGGAATGGGAGAGGAAACAAAATTTCACATGCTGATTATAAATATTGATTGAAAATTAAAAATAAAAAAAAAAAAGGTAAAAGAATGAAGTTGGAGGGAGGGGTGCAGAGGATACATGATCAGTGGTGGGCAAGACTGGGTGGAGAAGTGAGGTGGGGGAATGGTACAACTTGGAAGGTTTGAAAAAAATCTAAAATAAGAAATAAAAAAAAAAAAAATTTGGGAAAGGGGGGGGGGGGGGGGGGGTGTGACCAAGGCAAGTGGGTGACCAGGTGTGGGTGCGCAACTTCACATGTTCATAATAAATGTTCACAGAAAAGAATGAAAGAAATTTAATGAAATTCTGCCAAATGGTAAGTTTGTTATGTAAAAATATGTGGATGTTTAGACAATTTAAAGGGCAATAACTCTGAAGTTACAAAAAGAAATCCGTACAAAATTGTCTTTGTACAACCACATTATAGTGCTCTAAATTCTGTTAAAGTTTCATAGTTCTAGGTCAAATATAATCAAAAGTTATGATGCAGAATTGGCATATCTATGGATCTATAGTACCCTATATAGTTAACACTAAAAACTTCTAAGGGCCATAACTCTGGTGTTACTTTGGCAATCTGTCTGAAACTTGATGGGCCCCATAACCTCATAGTGGTGACATGTATATGAAGTTTTTTGAAAAAAATCTAAAATAAGGAATGAATTTTTTTTTTTTTTTTTTTTTTGGGGGGGGGGGGGGGGGAAGAGGGATGGGATAGGGGGGAGGTGTGTGATCAAGGTAAGGGGGTGACCAGGTGTGGGTACACAACTTCACATGTTTACAATAAATGTTCATGGAAAAGAATGAAAGAAATTTAATGAAATTCTACAAAATGCTAAGTTTGTTATGTACAAATATGTGGATTTTTATACAATTAAAGGGCAATAACTCTTAATTTACAAACAAATCCAAATGAAATTGTGTGTACACAACCACATTAGAGTGATCTAAATTCTGTTTAAGTTTCATAGTTCTAGGTCAAATATATCAGAAGTTATGATGCAGAAATTGCCATATTTATAGTACCCTATATAGTTAACACTAGAAACTTCTAAGGGCCATAACTCTGGTGTTACTTGGGCAATCTGACTGAAACTTGACGGGCCGCAAGAACTCATTGTGGTGAACATGTATATGAAGTTTTCAATAAATATTCCCAACCATTTCCTAGATATGGCTCCGGACGGACGGACGGACGGAAAGACGGAAGGACGGACAACGCCAAAACTATATCCCTCCGACTTTCGTCGGGGGATAAAAAGGGGCATAATTTTGTAAAAAAGCAAAATAGAGTTATGGAACCTGTGCAAGGTAGATCAGTTCATCACAGTGAATAAGCGTGTGAAGTTTCAATCCATTCCCACAAGTGGTTACTGAGTTACCAGCTTACATACAAAACCTTAACCAAAAATTTCTAAGTCGAAAAAGGGGCATAATTTTGTAAAAAAGCAAAATAGAGTTATGGAACCTGTGCAATGTAAGTCAGTTTGTCACAGTGAATAAGTGTGTGAAGTTTCAATCCATTCCCACAAGTGGTTACTGAGATACCAGCTTACATACAAAACCTTAACCAAAATCGGGATGCGGACGCGGACACCGACGCATGGGCGAGTGCAATAGCTCACTATTCTATGAATAGTCGAGCTAAAAAATAACAGGCATCATCGAAGTATGTTGGTTCATATTTATTTCAAGTTTCATGAAATTCTACCAGCTTGTTACTGAGAAATGGCTGCAGACGTGGATTTTTCATTAAATCAAGGGCAATAACTCTAAGGGAAATAGACCAATCAAAAAAAAAACTTGACGGGCATCATTGCAGTAAGTTGGTGCATGTTTATTTTAAGTTTTATGAAATTCTACATGGTAGTTACTGAGAAATGGCTGCGGATGGACATTTTGGGGCATTTTTCATTAAATCAAGGACAATAACTCTAAGGAAAATTGACCAATAAAAAAAAACTTCATGGGCCTCATTGCAGTATGTTGGTTCATGTTTATTTCAAGTTTCATAAAATTCTACCTGCTAGTTACCGAGAAATAGCTGTGGACGGATGCACACACGGACGTGAAGGACGGACAACGCCATTTCAATACCAACCTCCCGATTTCATCGGCGGGGGATAACAAATGTGTGAAGTTTCAATCCATTCCCATTAGTGGATACTGAATACCAGCTAACATACAAAAACTCAACCAAAAACTACCCAAATGGAAAAGGGGGCATAATTTGAAAACAAACAAAGTAGAGTTACCGGACCTGCTTAGTGCATGTCAGATCATGACAGTGAACAAGTGTGTGAAGTTTCAATCCATTCCCATTAGTGAGTACTGAGATATCAGCTTACATACAATACCTTAACCAAACATTTCTAAGTCGAAAAAGGGGCATAATTTTGTAAAAGAGCAAAATAAGCGTTTTGGAACCTGTGCAATGTAAGTCAGTTTATCACAGTAAATAAGTGTGTGAAGTTTCAATCCATTCCCACAAGCGGTTACTGAGATACCAGCTTACTTACAAAAACTTGACCAAATTGGGATGCGGACGCCGCACACAGGTCCAATAGCTCTACTATTCTTTGAATAGTTGAGCTAAAAATTGGTGCAGGAGTTATGCACCTTGTGTCATATGATGTGGGGGATAAGGTGAAACAACTGTTTAAGATTGAATCAAATCCCCTTTAATAATAACTGAGCTAGAGTGAAAGTGCATCAAAACTTTAATCTGAAACTCTAAGTCAAAAGGGGGAATAATTTATGAAAAATTGGTGCAGGAGTTATGGCCCTTGTGTCATATGATCTGGGTGATGATGTTGAACAAATGTTCCAAGTTTGAATCAAATACATTCAGTAATAAAGATAGAGTGAAAGTGCACCAAAACTTTCACCTGAAATTCTATGAAGAAACGGGCATAATTCATGAAAAATTTGTGCCAAAGTCATATGATATGGGTGATGATGTGGAAGAAATATTTCAAGTCTGAATCAAATCTATTCAGTCATAACTGAGATAGAGTGAAAGTACACCAAAACTTTTAACCAGAAATTTCATTTAAAAATGGGGAATAATTCATGAAAAATTGGTGCCAGAGTTTAGCACCTTGTGTCATATGATGTGGATGATGATGTGGAACAACTACCGGTACTTTAAATTTGAATCAAATCTGTAGAGTGATAACTCAGAGAGAGTGAAAGTGCACCAAAACTTTAACCTGAAATTCTAAGCAAAAAGGGGGAATAAATCATAAAATATTGGTGTGAGTGCTATGGCCCTTCTGCCAGATGATGTGGGTGATGGTGAGGATTAACTATTTTAAATTTAAAGCAAATCCATCCAGTAATTAGAGAGATAAGGTGAAAAAAATAAAAAGTGTAAAAAAACTTTAACCAAGATGGGGATGTTGAAAGAGGCCGACGCCAAAACCGGTTGAGTAAGATAGCTCTCCTTATACTCCGTATAGTTGAGCTATAAAATAAGGATTCTCTTTCCACCATTTTCCAACCAGCCTGAAACTGCTGCTTGATTACCTATTTAGTACTATTGTACAAATACAGGAGCTGCCATTTTTGTAGATTCTCAGCTCATTTTTTAAATATCAAATAGCAGAAAAACAAATATATCTAGGAAATTAGTGCATTTAGATTGTTTAAACTTAGCATCATTTTAGACTGAAAATTTTTTTTTGTAAAGATCGACATTCATTCGACTTTTTTTACAAACCATCTCTAGAAAAGCATACAGATTCTGTCCAAACTTATCTACATGTACTGACTTGAACAATGAAAATGTCTTGGCTTTCTCTGAGGTAATTGCTCTGGTTCCCATTCTGACAACTGTTATAAAGTTCACCACTGTGAGAGTCAGCTAAAATGATGGCATACATCAGAACAAACTTGGGTTACGAAGAAGGTGTAGATCTCCAATCATAGACTCATCAGCCTGAAATAAATTGTTTATTGTTCTTGACATTGCTTAGATACAGTACTAGAGACTAATCAATGACACAAATAATCCTACCTTGCATTTATGTATACACCTGTATGAGGAAGAATGAAATACCTTTACAGTTAAAAAGTTAGTGTTTAGTCATTTCATTCTATTGTCCATTTTCACTGTAAATACTAAAGAGTTTTTTTTTCTTGGTTTTATATACAATGTGCGATAGGCATGTTCTAATTTCTGGCTGGCCTGGCCTGGCCCGATGAGCCCAATTTTCGACTGGGCCGGGCCAGGCCAGGCCAGGCCATAGATTT
Organism: Mercenaria mercenaria; assembly: GCF_021730395.1. Lineage (NCBI taxonomy): Eukaryota > Metazoa > Mollusca > Bivalvia > Venerida > Veneridae > Mercenaria > Mercenaria mercenaria. The sequence goes on from NW_026459556.1 coordinate 14,340, forward strand.
CAATTTCTTAAAAGGTGAAAGTGATTTCTATAGCATCTGACTTTTGGAACTTATTAATTGAGGAATAAGTTTGGATATTTCAGACATTATATAAATACATTTTGAATTCCCACTCTGTAAAATTGTACACCTGGGAATAAGCCAGTAGCTAACATAACTATTAAGTCTAATTTAAAGGTGATGCCTGATTAATTGTTATGACTATTATCAGGGGATCTCCACCTCAATTGACTCTTGACTGGTGGTTTGGTTTTCCCCCAATTGAATAACCTAACTAATTATTATTTTGTATATTGAGGATTATTTAGTATTGTCCGAAATTATTGAACTAGCACTCAAGAATATTCCGTATGCTTCCGTAAATCAATTTTCGGTGCCCAAACATAAATAAAAATATAAATATTGCAACCAAATAAAATATAAACATTTTTTTACCGCCAGGTCGTACATGCAGATATAGTTGTGCTGACAAAACGTTCAGCTACCAATCTCGCGACTTTGAGTTCGAGACACCTGTTTGACCATTTTCATTATCTTTTTTTTTTAAAATTTCATCTTAGAATGCAGGAAAGTTGTCACTTATCGTGATTTATTGTTCATTTATTGAAAGAAATACACAAGTATTTGACATTCTTCTACAAACAAGTTATTACCATAAAATGTTGTAAGAATAAAAACAGTATCGATAAAATGACATTATATTGATTTAATGTAAACAATCTGAATTGAAATCGAACCCACGGTAACATGCGTAAAAGTCGGAGAACTTATCACTATGCCACTGTGCCATTGGTAAACTATGCATGTTATTTTGGTCAATTTAGATATTTTCAGGTTACAAAATTTAATATGGTGTAAAATATTAAAAAAAATGCCCGAAAATATTGGCGAAGATTAATGAGTGGCACCTGTCAATACTAACGGACAACAACTTTCAATTTCTAAAATAATGCTATCTCCGTTCTAGGATCTGGGATAGTATGATGCGGGGAAGCAATAAATAAATTTTGTAGTTTAGGTTATACACATACTCAATATTTTTGTAAGATTGTTTTTATATTGATCTAAGTATGTGAAAAAAAATGCTACAAAGTTTTGTGAAACAGGCTCAAGAGCATCTTTTAGCGTTAAATATATCACTTAGAAATAACATAAACACAATGCACCATTATTTTTTGTGCAGGAAAAATATCAATAATCTAAAATGCCAACACCCTGACTATGAGTTAGAGGTCCCACAATTAAGGGATCCTGGAAAACCTGGGATGGGCTCATGGGATGGGCTCGTGGGATGGGATGGGATGGGCTCAAGGACATGGGCTGAACTTATTTGCCCCTAAAATTTTCTCAGATTCTCGAAGGTTTCTTAAGGTGAACAGTTCTCTATAAAATAAATGATACTCCTGGGAATTCATGCCGTACTGTCAATAAGATC
>NW_026459557.1:0-31976 GCF_021730395.1 Mercenaria mercenaria
AAAATACAAAATTGACTGCCAAGAAAGTGTGAAATGCTAAAAAGTGCCCCTCAAAGCAACTTTTCTATGAATATTTATATCACAGTCTCTTTCCCCATACTGAAACTGTCATAATGTAATATAAAAACCTCAAATTCAAGTCTTATGTAAGTAAAATGTGTCATAACAAACAGTCTGAATAACAAAACTATCAATCACAAAGCAGTCTGTCCAGTTTCCTTGCTTTACTGACTGCTAGATCTGAAGCAATGTTTACTATTTTCAGGTGAAATTAGCTACAATCTGAACTGAGTATTCACACTGGGAATACAGCTTACTGCATCAACTATTATGAACAAATTCCTGTCCAATTTCATGGTAACTGATTATAAATGTTATCTCACTACCACACATGATTTAGAAAGTAGTCATTATGGCAAAACTGGCTGAAATAATGTTATTCCACTACAATTCTATTTTCTGGCTTTTTTTCGCTTGCCGATGCAATTTAACGAAGTCTATTAAATTTTACAAAATCACAGAAAGTACCTGATCTTGATTAAATGCATCTAAAATGGAATTATTTACCCATTCACAACACCGAACAACTGTCTTCGGTCAAATCTGAGAAGCTGTAGACATATATGTACAAAGGCGGTCAATCCCCGTCTATGCGACAAACTTCACATTGTCCGAGCGCTCTCATTTCAGCTTTTTAGGTACTAAAAGTGTAAGAAATCAAACAGAATAAGTAAATATACAATTCAGGACCTCAGATATGATGATTTATGCTCAATTAAGCATTAAGGAAACCAATATGCAAGTCTAGTGTGTGAAAATCTGCCTGTTTTCCTTCAAAATCAATTAAAATATGCCAATTTCAGGCCTAATCTGTCCAATTTTCAAGCCCTTGAACTGATTTTTCTTGCACAGATTATGATTACACATATTTCACTATTCAGACTGTGTGTACTGTGTAAATTCAAGTAACCAAAAGAGCAATTTTATGTAAACGAGGAATAGAAAAAGATACATATCTGACTTTAGGTCAGATTTTCCTCGGTCGCCAGCTCAAATTTCTAAAAAAATCAAAAAATATCACATCGCGGCATTTGTAATACCCCATTTTGTTTTCCGCATACCGGTTTCAAACAAAGAACATATAAAAATGCATTTCATGCATGAAAACCTGCAAAATTAGAAAAAATCCAGAAATATGTAAACTGAAAGTAGGATTTTTCACAAGTTTCAAGTGCATGTATACTTGTTACCCAAACTGAAGCAATTTCAGCAAATGTAATGATTAATCTAAATATTTACCAGATTTCTATGCCTACCAGCCATTCACTGTCAAAATTTCAGCCATGTAGATTGAAAAATAACAAAAATATTGACAATTTACTTTCTGACATTTTGGAGGCAGTAAACAGTTTTCTGAGCTCCTCAGCCTAGAGTCGCCTACCTAACTTTCAAAACCTCACACAAAAGTCTGTAACCACACACCTGAAATAAAGATATTGCAACATTAACATCACTGTATGTCTATCGTTACAAACCATCTACAATACATCTCTAATATCTAGTTTTCTGTTTACAAGACCTGAATTTTGTGCTCTCCCGGTCGCGGAAACTGATGACGAAAAAAGCTAAATTTGCCAATTTTTAAATCGCTGCAGAAAATTTCCTGAAAATGATAGCCCCAACTGCTACACTGTTCCATACTCCAGTAACACTGTAAAATCTGAAAATAAGCTCAAATATATGTGCCATCCGTACCGTTTCTTCACTGTTCCAGTTTTCCTGAGGTCCCTGCTAAAATGACAACCCCACTTTAAGCTAGCTCAGAGGAAGCATGTATACGCTCCTGCAAGTCATTACGTCATACTATCAAGATCAAGGCTACTCAACTGATTTTTTTTAAATAAGTGAAACTCAATTCTAGCCGCTGAAACTTCAATTCTAGCAATTATTATTATTTAGAAGTTCAAATATGCACTTCATTCCGTAAATTGCGGGCATGACTAGATACCGGAAAGGGCCCTTTCCGTGATATTTGATCGGAAAGGGCCTAACATGATCGGAAAGGGCCTGCCATATGTTTATTATTGGAATTGATTTAACTATTTCTTCACATTTCATTATGACATAATAAAAGAAAATAAATTACGAGAAAAAGTTATCAATTTGTTATTTTTAAATGAAAATACGAGTATTAATACTCGAATTTTAAATGAATTATAGATAAAATACGGGTCATGACATAAACCGCGCTGATCGGAAAGGGCTTAACATGATCGGAAAGGGCCTGCTATATGTTTATTATTGGAACTAATTTTATTATTTTTTCACATTTCATTTAACAAATAAAAAGAATTATTTAAGATAAAAAATTATCAATATTCGATTTTTAAATGAATTATGGACAAAATACGGGTCATGACATAAACCGCGCTGATCGGAAGGGGTTAACATGATCGGAAAGGGCCTGCTATATGTTTATTATTGGAAATTGTTTATTTCTTTCTTCATATTTCATTTATCAAATCAAAAAGAGAAGAACATACGAAAAAAAGATATATGAATTTTTGATTTTTAGATGCATTATAGGCAAAATACGCGCCAGTACATAAAGCGCGCTGATCGGAAAGAGCTTAACATGATCGGAAAGGGCCTGTTATATGTTTATTATTGGAAATTATTTATTTCTTTCTTCATATTTCATTTATCAAATCAAAAAGAAAAGAACTTAAAAAAAATAACATTTATTTTTATTTTTAAATGAATTATTGACAATATAGTGAATATACGCGTCAGTACATAAACTAAATGTATTTTAGTTATATGTTTTAACTCCGTGTAAATTGCACATTGATGAGATGATAATAAATACAGATCTCCCTTAAATATTTATAAAACATGTATTTATTGGAAGTTTAATAATAACAAATATTCTTGCAATATACTTTTAAAGTTTATTGCTCATCGTTCTGTTAAAAGTACCTTATAATTGTTATGAACGAACGGACAGGTTATTCATATGTCACCTATCAATCAACAAGTTGAGTAAACACTGATTGCTACGTGTCAATCAAAATATTTAAAGAAGGTTAGATGTTTTTACGGCTTTTCGTTGACAAAATAATTTGCCATTGAGTAAATGATGCTTTATTCAATAATATAATATATAAACCATAGACTGATTTCAGAAACGCAACATTCGAATAATAATGCTATATTTGGTGACAGTTACGTTACACGCCTAGAAAAGCATACCAGTGGCAATATGCATTTCAAATATAAATGTGCCTTCTATGGTGTATCTGGAATGTCAACATGTAAAACATTCAGGCCAATGTATGATAGATTATTAAAGGACAAACCAAGGTAAGAAGTAAATTTCTATTTTTGCTAAATATTTATAATATTTTCTTTCGGTGAAAGAACAAGACATTATAAACTTTTGCTAATCTAAGTAATGGAAATAGTTACAATTTGTAAAACCAAGTACTATCATAATCATATGTTAAGTGTAAACAAACATGTGCATGTTGGTGCACATGCCATGCACGTGCATAATATGCAACACTGTTACGCCTTATGTGTTACTACCGCGAGTTGCCAAAAACACATTATAATAATTAGCTTCAGTACCTATTCAAATGTTGGTATGTGAAATGACGTGTAGTGAATACATACATTATTAACAAAATAGTAATACAATATATAAATAAAAGCATCATACGACGTTTAGAAATAACATTACAGATTGGATATACCAATTATTTTTTTTTATATCTACGAATACGTATAATTTTTATAAACGTATACGATAATGATTTTTAAATACATATGTTTTATATTTCAGGTATGTCTTCTTAAACATCGGAGGAAACAACATTGTCAACTACTGTTCGCCGGCTGATATATTTACGGCTTTATAAGCATTTCTTGTGCAAAAATAAAAATACTACCGAATGTACTTGTTTTTTTTTCTTCAATTCTTCAATTTGCAGGAATAACGACAAGTATTAACATTAGATAAAAGCTTATCATATTAACTGCACTTACCTCACAGAATATACAGTTCGTCTTACACTGTTCCGTGCAAACGGTACACCCATGCATGCTAAGAATCAGGTGACTTTTTACCCAAAACATTTAGCGGCATTGTTTGAAGAAGCAATTAAAGTCAATAAAGGCTATTATCTGTCCAAAAGGCAAAGTGTATAAAAATATTGTTATAATATAAAGACATTATTTGTCACATGGCACTTGTGTGTGCTTACAAATATACTGATTAATTGATATAATCAATAGGTGTGATAATCCAATCAAACTCTATCAGGACTAATCAGAGGCACGTGTTTGTTACGCCGCATATATTCAAAGGCCGGTCCTTTCCGATCAGCGCGGTTTATGCACTGACATGGGTTTTGTGTATAGTTCATTTAAAAATCGATAATGATCTTTTTTCTTAATTAATTTTCTTTTGTTAAACGAAATACGAAATATGAAGAAACAATTAAATAATTTCAAATAATAAACATGTGACAGACCCTTTCCGATCATGTTAGGCCCTTCTCGATCAGCGTAGTTTATGTCATAACCCATATTTTGTCTATAATTCATTTAAAATCATAAATAGCTATTTCATAATTCATAATTTGTTTTCTTTTCTATTTCATAAATGAAATATGAATAAATAAATAAATAAGTTCCAATAATAAACAAACAGCAGGCCCTTTCCGATCATGTTAAGCCCTTTCCGATCAGCGCGTTTTATGTCATGACCCGTATTTTATCTATAATTCATTTAAAATTCGAGTATTACTAATTGTTTTATTTTAAATTATTTTCTTTTTCATTTGTTAAATGAAATATGAAGTAATAATTAAATAATTTCCAATAATAAACATGTGACAGGCCCTTTCCGATCATGTTAAGCCATTTCAAATCAGCGCGGTTTATGTCATGACTCGTATTTTGTCTATAATTCTTAAAAAAAAAAAAATTGATAACTTTTTTTCGTAATTTATTTTCTTTTATTATGTAATAATGAAATATGAAGAAATAATTAAATAATTTCCTAGAATAAACATGTGACAGGCCCTTTTCGCAACATGTTAAGCCCTTTCCGATCAGCGCGGTTTATGTCATGACTCGTATTTTGTCTATAATTCATTTAAAAATAACAAATTGATAACTTTCTTTTTGTAATTTATTTTCTTTTATTATGTCATAATGAAATATGAAGAAATAATTAACTAAATTCCAGTAATAAACATATGGCAGGTCCTTTCCGATCATGTTAAGTCCTTTTTGCGGAAAGGGCCCTTTCCGGTATCTAGTCATAGCGGTAAATTGCCTCTTATTTGTAAATGTCACTTGAGATTTCCGCGCATGTAGATCTAGAATCGGGCGAAATCAATACCCGTATAAGTTTTTCGCTTCAAAACCACCCTAAATATAAATATTTTTTCTTGAAAATTGACATGCAAACGTATACTTATATTCCCGATAAAAGTTTAAAAGGATTTTAAAAATTATTCATTACTTTAAATTTTATGACTTGATTTTGCATGTCCCTGACCATCTGGCAAAATCAACATCCGTATATATTTTTCGTTTCTAATTAATAGGGGAGACCGGGGATAGTTGTTACATGGGGTAGGTTGTTACATTGCAAATATTGAAGTGATGACGCATCATATAAAGTCACAGATTATGCGTGTTTGTTAGTTTTAAAAGTCGCCATCTTTTACGAATGCGTTATTTAACTTGGTGACAGTTATTTGAAAAATAGAACAAAAAGCTAGATTTTGGGCCACGTATGTAAATTTTCGAGTTTTTCATATATTTTTGGTTCATGTGCACACTTGAAATATATATAAAACTTTAAAAATGTTGTTGGACTAAGCAAGGAATTGTGCTAAATATCGTAAAATCTCAAGAGGTTACATGCTTTCTCTGAGTTGTCTACCTTAGATATTGTCACGTGTTGTGGGGTCGGGGCATGTTGTTACAATTAGTGCGGGGCACGTTGGTACATACTACAAGTTGACCCCAATGAGAAGATTCACAAGAGAATCCTTATTTGAGACTGGAGCAACCGTATTAGACGTTCCTGTTTGAGACAAGGGAAACCAGAACACTACTTTTCTTATAGTAAATGCCCGATTGAACCAGGAAGCTGCATATGGGGATGGACATTGTTGGCTCTATGCTGTAGTTACATTGAATAGCAGAGATGACAACTACCCCATGCGCATACTACTGAAAATGAAGTGAAATGACCATGCCAGTTACTATATAGATTTTTCAAATGACCAAAATGTAACTGACGATATTAAGCGCTGTATACCTTATATTGTCGACTTTGTGTAGCTGCCTTGGCACCTCTGCCATCTTAAACCATAAGAGCTCCTCTGGCGATACAAACATTATTGCATTTTGTCTATGAAGATGTCGTATTCAGTGGAGATATATATATATATATATCTTGTCCTGACTGGTGTGAATAGAAATGAACATTACAGTGGCGTCAGTAAAATCTAATAGTGCACTAAGAGCAGCGAACAACTACAACAGGCCTGCGTTTTCTCCAGATAAGAAATGCCAATTTAGAATGACTGCTGGATGGCGAAAGAATGTAAAAGAGCTCTTCTGACAGATACGCCCGAAAAGAGTGCGAACATAGTAAAATAAGAATTCACCATGAAACTGTGGAAAATTTGCTAAGAATGAACAAAACAAGTGCTCAAAACTAAAGAACAGAAAGCAACAAAACAAAAAAAATGTAAACAGATGTAAACGTCCTATTTGTCATCATTGTGGATATGATGGAGAAATGGAAGAGATGTTTTGATTTAACCATATTGTATTGCCTATATACATGCAAATAGATACAAAAAAGTACAAGAAGCAGTTTCAGTAGGCTAAATAGTAGGGGCCTATAGCATTATTCAGGCTTGCATTAATGCTGAAAAAAATAGAGTATGGACCTGTACGGTTTGAAATTCGCAAGGTTTTGTTTAACTTCCAAGGCTCTATGAAATGATTCATTTGTGAAATGAAAATGCTGTGTTATACATGTTATAAACAGATTGGAAAGTATTGTATGTTTACTGTTGTGTTGTGTTTACTGTTGTGTTGTAAAAATGTAAATTCTTTGTAAAATTGTAAAATTGCTTATTGTAACAATTTGCCCCAGACGCTGTAACAATTTACCCCAACGGTGGGGTAAGTTGTTACATTTCACCAACATGATACAACTATCTTTATCGGATAGAAATATTCTTCGTTTTAGAATTAATAGCGCAAATTTGAAAATTGCAATGAATGAGCTTTACAAAGATTATAAGCTGGACAAAATCGGTTAAATAATTCATCCCATACAATACAAAATATGAAAAATGTAACAACTATCCCCGGTCTCCCCTACTTAGTATAAATATTTTTTTCTTGAAAAGTGACTTGCACACGTAGAAATATATTCTTAATGAAAGCTTAAAAGGATTTTAAAAAGTATTCATCACTTTAAATTTTATGTCTTGATTTTGCCTGTCATTTGAGATTTCTGCTCATATAAAATCTGACGAAATCAACACCCGTATACGTTTTTCGTTTCAAAATCTCCTTATATATAAATATTTTTTCTTGAAAATTGACATGCAAACTAAGTAATATATTCTTAATAAATGCCTAAAAAGATTTAAAAAGAAACTTCATCACTTTAAATTTTATGTCTTGATTTTACCTGTCACTTGAGATTTCCGCGATGTAGAATCGGGCGAAATCAACACCCGTATAAGCTTTTCGCTTCAGAACCACCCTAAATATAAGTATATTTTCTTGAAAATTGACATGCACATGTAGATTTATATTTTTAATAAAAGCTTAAAAGGATTTTTAAAATTATTCATTAGTTTACATTTTATGTCTAGATTTCGCTAATTTTATTAGATTTCGGTCATGACGGATATTCAGTCATACCCGTTATTTTTACTATATGTTCCGTATATAGGCACTGGACACTATAGCAATTTTGCATGCATTCCAACCCCTATAAAAATACCTGAACTCAACAGAACTATCCAAGAGAAAAAATTCCAGCCACATGTGTCAAAAGTAGCAACCATTCTTTATTATTGTTACACACGGGTATGAAACGTTGCCTGCGGCACAAAATGTGCCACACTGAAATGAAGGCATCGCGCCTCCGGCGGCGCAGGCATTGCGCAGGATGTTTACAAAAATAACGAGCAAGGTGAGTAAAATTGAATGTTTTTGGTTATTGTCTGTTTACAGTAAAAACTTTTTAGAAATCGGGGAATGCAGCGGGATGTAGTTGTGTCTTGCCGACAAATCCATGCCCAATTTGTGAACAAATATGGGTCGTTCCATGAGAAAACCTGTATTAGTGACATGATATAATTATTGCATAATAAGTAGTTTAAAATACTGGAAAATCACTGTTTTTCTTATGTTCATGAAAAGTCTAGAAACAACTTTATTGTAATAACGTTGTCCAAGGCAAATAAAATTTTACTATATTTTAAAAATAAATGTTATTTGTGTTGCCATGGCAACGATAATTTCAAAGCATGTATACATCATGAAGACACGGAGGTGTATAAATAAATGACCCGTCATGAAACCAAAAACGTACGGATAAGTTACTTTTCAGAAAAATCATCTTAAACTGTTCCTTAATATTCAAATGTATGATATTTAATATGTGAGACATATATAATATGTTGCATTAATAACTTTAAAAAACACACCATGCATTGTGGCGTCATACTGCTTCCGTGACGTTCATAACGTCACGTCTTAAAATGCTTTTGGTGCCTCACTTAAAAGCATTGTTACTCCTAAAATATTGAAGATAAATACTTCAAATTTTCAGATATGAAAGGGCAAAGGATGTTCCTCATGAATATCTTGTTATCCCAATTTTGATTTTTGTGTCACTAATACAGATTTTCTCATGGAACGGCCCATATGTAATATTGTTATTTTGCGCGTGTTTTTCATTGGATACAGTAACGTGAAAATTACAAAAGCAGTGAATATTCAGAGTCATTTCACCTCCTGCTGGAAAAGAAATGATGTATTTCTGCAGCATGTCATATAAAGACATGATATCTGATCGACTGAGATAAAATACATGCCTAGGAAAAGGCATATCTCCTCGTTCTGCCGACTTTTCAGTCCAGTGCCGCAGGCATCTCGATGGTGCCGCAGACATCGTGAGAGGCGCAGTCATCTTGAATATTACTCACACTAAAGCTGTGAATAAATCAATTATTCTCTAATCTCAATTATCAGAACAAAAAACAGATTCAGTATAGGTTTAGACTATGTATTTTGACAGCAAATATCTTTACATTTTTCGCGGAGTAAATGCAACATTTCTATAGCGTGGATTTCCTCTTGTTGTACCCATCAGGCTTTGGCATGGAACAAAACTAACAAATCGTACAAACGTGTTATTCAAAACTAAAATACTCAGCTTTCCGAAACTATTATTTAAAATTATGATTCTAAATGTATATTATTCATGTTTTTGAATCCAAATGAATAGTGTAATTAATTATTCTAAAGTCGGATCACAATAATTCTTATTTTATAAAGCGATATTTAAAGCTATAACTCTGATATACCCATGGTCCATTAAATAGTTTAGTTCAGCTTCAAATAAGGGAGGGTGGGTGGGTCCTGATGTGTATTGCTGTCAAAATTCTAGCCTCAAGTGACGACTACACCTGTGTAACGCTTAAATACCCCCGAATTACCACGAAAACCCCGTTCTAAATTCCCGCCAAACAAGATCAATAAATTACCGTACAGCCTGATAATTTCGAAACGAGAATAATTTCACCTATTGTAGTCAGTAGTACGTGTAATTTCGACCTTCTAACATGTATTGAAGTACAAAAATATCAATAACAATGTTGTTCCTCCAGTTATTATATAGTAAGACAAATCTTCTCAATCCGAACTTTGTAATATAAATAGCTATTTTAAGAAGTTTGCAGTATTTTTTCTCGCTGTGTTTGGGAATGGGGCCAGGGAAAATCACGTCATTTTGTATCTAGTTGGGATTCATTTTCTCCCGTAAAATAGCAATATTCAGTTACTAAATATCCCATTTGTAACAATTATTGATGCTTATAGTTCAAAGCAAGGTATGAAAATCAGCATCCGAGCACAATAAATGTCATATTTTTTGCCATTTTTCAACCAATTTTAATGTTCTTGTTTTAGCATCGAGTTGTTTTTTTACAGTTTAGGCGTACTTTTTTATTAGCGGCGAGCAGAATTTCACCCCCCCCCCCCCCCCCACCCACCCACCAACTCCCCTCCAAAAAAATAATAAAAATAAATGAAAACAAAATAATAAAAATGAATAAATGGTGAGCTTCGCAAAAAAAAAAAAAACACACACACACACAGCACAAAAACATGAAATTCCTCTCGCTTATTTAGCGCTATGTTTTTCTGTAACAGTATATCAGCACAAATTTCACTGTTAAGTCAAGATATTTACATACGAACGAAGAATATTTAAAACGATACTGTTCCCAAGTTTTGTGTAGAAAAGAACCAATGAAAAAATGTCCAAAATGGGGCTTAACTTGTTCTAATCATTTCTGAAATTCTACAAAAATATTAACGTATTTTACTCACTCTTTGCCGTTGGACTATGATTTAGGTCTGTGCACTGACTGTACACATAAAGTTTTCGTCTGATCATAAGGTGAAATGATTTTCTTTTTCCTTTTTATATACACTTAATGCATGTACATCCATCTGAAAATATAATATAAACAAGATATTTAACTATGGATAACTTCATTGCTTCTTTCCCACACAAAACTTGGGAACGGTATAGTTTTAAGGGAAGTTTCATGTTTTTACGTTTTTTGTGTCTTTTTTGCGTTCCTTTTCTTCGGAAAGCCCCAAAACAGTGATATTTCGCCATTTTTTTTCGGGGGTTTGGGGGAAGGCGAAATTCAGCTCATCGCTTATCAAAATAGTACGCCCAAACTGTAAAAAAAAAAAATTGGTTGAAAACTGACAACAGTTATGACAGTTTTTGTGCTCAAATGCTGGTTTTCATACCTTGCTTTGAACTAAGCATCAATAATTGTTACAAATGGGAATGTTTGGTAATTGAATATTGTTTTTCAGGAAAAAATAATCCTGATTCGATACAAAATGACGTGATTTTCTCAACTGAGAGGCACCTGGTCCCATCCCCCAAAAGAGCAAGAAAAATATTGCAAACTTCTTAAAATAGCTATTTATATTACAAAGTTCGGATTGAGAAGATTTGTCTTACACAATGACTGGAAGAACAACAGTGTTATTGATATTTTTGTACTTAAATACATCTTAGAAGGTCGAAATTACACGTACTACCGACTAAAATAGTATTCAAGATGACTGCGCCTCTCACGATGTCTGCGGCACCATCGAGATGCCTGCGGCACTGGACTGAAAAGTCGGCAGAACGTGGGGATATGCCTTTTCCTTGACATGTATTTTATCTCAGTCGATCAGATGTCATGTCTTTATATAGTATACTACAGAAATACATCATTCCTTTTACAGCAGGATATGAAATGACTCGGAATATTCACTGCTTTTGTAATTTTCACGTTACTGTATCCAATGAAAAACACGCGCAAAATAACAATATTACATATTTCTTCACAAACTGGGCATGGATTTGTCGGCAAGACACAACTACATCCCGCTGCATTCCCCGATTTCTAAAAAGTTTTTACTGTAAACAGACAATAACCAAAAACATTCAATTTTACTCACCTTGCTCGTTATTTTTGTAAACATCCTGCGCAATGCCTGCGCCGTCGGAAGCGCAATGCCTTCATTTCAGTGCGGTGCCGCAGGCAACGTTTCATACCCGTGTTACAGCTCAGAAGCTTTTGAACTGTTAGCATATAGGTAACGTTCTCCATCAGTTTCAGTTACTCGATAAAGCGTTCGGACTACAATTGTTACTCGTGTCACTCAGGTGAACTCGGGTGATCTGGTCAGGGTTACACGGGCTTGTATGCCGAATGCGCCCAAGCTAACCAAAGTGCGAATCACGTGACATTGGGAGTGAACTCATGTTCATTTCGTAGGCAGTCAGTAAAGCACGAGGAAGGACGCTAAGCGAAACAGCGAGGGACACAAAGCGGGGAAGAAAGGTAAATATATTAAAAAGGAAATGTTTAATTACAGTTTCACTTGTTAGACTTTTATTTCATATTCAGATTGTTTTTTTTTTAAATATGCATCACTTTTCTAGATTTTCTCGAAGGAAGTGGCTATTCCGGCATGTTCTAATCTCTGGCCTGGCCTGGCCTGGCCTGGCCTGGCCCGATGAGCCCAATTTTCGACTGGGCCGGGCCAGGCCAGGCCAGGCCAGGCCAGGCCAGATTTTATTGTACATAGAGAAATGAATGGCATGAAATCTAAATATACAATTACAATAGCAGGCAGTATTAACCTTCATTGTTTACTTGCTGCATGTCAAACAAAATGAGAAACCAGTCCCCTGGAGAATCATTAATTAGCCATCATTCATCTTATTTGAAATACAGATTTGCACTGAAGAAAATGGTGTAACTAAATGATAACTTCCCATTTTTTTCTGTGATCAAATTATTTAAAGTCAACTTTAACACTTGGTTTTAAAACTAAGGGCTAATTTCATTGATAAGTTTACCTGCTGCAATATAACTGAATATTTGCATGCATCTCTTTGGGAATTGTAATTACAGGTTGTGTCCCTACTATCCTTAGCTGACCTTTTAACTGTTCAGTTGAACTTTTAATGTGTTTGGTTTAGTTAAGCTGATGTTCAATTTATGGAAGAGTAATAAAAATAATATTCATTATGGGACCTCTAACCCATTGTCAGGGTGTTGGCATTTCAGATTATTGATATTTGTCTTGCACAAAAAAAAATAATGGTGCATTGTGTTTATGTTATTTCTAAGTGATATATTTAATGCTAAAAGATGCTCTTGAGCCTGTTTCACAAAACTTTGTAGGATTTTTTTTCCACATACTTAGATCAATATAAAAACAATCTTACAAAAATATTCAGTATATGTATAACCTAAACTACAAAATTTATATATCGCTTCCCCGCACCATACTATCCCAGATTCTAGAAAGGAGGTAACATTATTTTAGAAATTGAAAGTTGTTGTCCGTTAGTATTGACAGGTGCCACTCTTTATTTTACACCATATTTGTAACCTGAAAATATCTAAATTGACCAAAATAACATGCAAAGTTTACCAATGACACAGTGGCATAGTGATAAGTTCTGCGACTTTCACACATGTTACCATGGGTTCGATTTCAATTCAGATTGTTTTCATTAAATCAATATAATGTCATTTTATCGATACTGGTTTTATTCTTACAACATTTTATGGTAATAACTTGTATGTAGAAGAATGTCAAATACTTGTGTATTTCTTTCAATAAATGAACAATAAATCACGATAAGTGACAATTTTCCTGCATTCTATTTAGTTTACAGAGGAAATTAAAAAAAAATGATAATGAAAATGGTCAAACAGGTCACGGTTTCGAACTTACAGTCCCGAGATTGGTAGCTGAACGTTTTGTCAGCACAACTTTATCTGCATGTACAACCTGGCAGTAAAGAAATGTTTATATTTTATTTGGTTTTCAATATTTATATTTTTATTTATGTTTGGGCACCGATTTTTTTACGGAAGCATATGGAATATTCTTGAGTGCTAGTTCAATAATTTCGGACAATACTAAATAATCCTCAATAGACAAAATAATAAACTTAGTTAGCTTATTCATATTGGGGGAAAACCAAGCCACCAGTCAAGAGTCAATTGAGGTGGAGATCCCCTGATAATAGTCATAACAATTAATCAGGCATCACCTTTAAATTAGACATAATAGTTATGTTAGCTACAGGCTTATTCCCAGGTGTATAATTTTACAGAGTGAGAGTTCAAAATGTATTTATATAATGTCTGAAATATCCAAACTTATTCCAAAAGTCAGATTTTAAAGATGCTATAAAAATCACTTTCACCTTTTACGAAATTGAAATCTATGGCCTGGCCTGGCCTGGCCTGGCCCGGCTTAGTCGAAAATTGGGCTCATCGGGCCAGGCCAGGCCAGAGATTAGAACATGCCGGCTATTCCTACGGTCCCGTAAGAATAGCCTCACAGGCTATTCCTACGGCTCTCCCGTAAGAATAGTGAAATAGCCCGCAGGTGGCTATTCCTTCAGCTCTAAAGACAGTTTTTCCTGTCCAGCTTGAATTGCATTGTACTGAACAAACTGTTCACTTTTCAGTATCACATCGAGAGAACATGAAGTGATTAGGCTAATTTATGTCTATGTGTAATATTGTTGTCATCGAATGATATATATGTATAGATTTATGCAACATGAAAATGTACGGTCCTAAAAAAGACTTTTTTAGCCCTTAAAATAGTCGAACTAATCCGACGTATACAGTTTGTTTTATATTGTGACGGTCAAACTGGCTGCAAAAGTCAGAAATTAAAAAGCAGCCATTCAGCGACAGTAAGCTTGTCTACCCTTAAAAGTACTGTTTAAAAAAGGTAGCTAAACAATGCAGAGCATCGGCGATGCTTTCCCCTGTAAACATGAAGTCATTGGGCCAACGACGGAAAACCGTCAAAGGATAATCGTTGTTGGGCCACTGTGATAAATAAGTATTGTAAATACAGCTGTTGGGCCAACGTTGAACCAACTTTGAATTTCAGTCACAGATATCTCTGCATTGGCCCAGTATTGATTTTCAGTGAAAGACTTATACAGAGAAAACATCGTTGGCCTCACGTTGGCCCATTAGGAGTAATAATATAATATCTATCTATAAATACTGCATGACACCCTTGGGAGTATTTTATGCAGGTGCGCGTCAGTGCATAAGAGTTTAAAAGCAGGAATGTACAGGAGAATTAAAGTAATACATAAAGTATTTGTGAGAATTTGAGAAAAAGCTGATAGTGCTAATAAAAAGGCGAAATGTACAGTAAAAGGATTAAAAACAGCCTGGTCACTCAGAAGTCCTGGCCCAGTTTGGTTACCCCTTGCCTAAACTGGTCCAGGGTAGGTGCTTGAGCAATGTCAGCCGGCAAAGAATTCCAGAGAATGATGGTAGCCGGGTAGAAAGAGAACTTGTAATAATTACAGGGTGTTTGAATTTGCCGGAAAGATTGGGAATGCATGTGTCTAGTGAGCCGGGTAGGAGGTAAAATATAAGATGGCAGGCCCTTCCCCAGAAATTTTTTAAGGCGCTGGGGTAAAGTTTGCGTGGCGGGATAAGGGGTGGGTGCGGGAGGGGTTTCCCCTCCGGTGTTCGATTTTTTTTTTAAAAATCTAACCCAAATGGTGCTTTTTTAAGTATACCATATGCAAAAAAACACAACAACATGTATTTCATTACTTCTACATTTTTACATAATCATATAACCATAATATATCATATACACTAAACAGATGTCCACTTCTTTTATAATATGTATTTTCAAACAACACATATGTCCTTCCACTTCTTTTGTACTAACACTAACAACACATAGGCATTTTTGTTTTCATATACCGGTAAGTGTCTGTCTTTGGTTCTGTGCCATTCCTTTACTGCACCACTGAAATTAAAGTCATTCAATTTTTGTCCCTGCATGGACACCAGGAGTAAGGCATTAAGCACTTTCATGCTCACCGGTGAATGGTCGGTGGTCTTTACACATTCAACTGCTGAAACCTCTCTCACAATCTGAAAGTACAAAAAAAAAGTATTTGTTATTTTCCCAGAGCAAGGATAACCAAGGATGGATTTATATTGTAAAAGTTCCTAAGATTTGACATTTATCTTGTGTTCTTCTGCACAATGAATTGCAACAGTATTTCTGTTAAATATTTGTGGGTGTTAACAACACCATTGCAGCTTTTTTACACACAGAAGCAGGTTCTGTATTTCAAGTTTAACTACTGTATTTTACTGCAAGCAGCAAGTTTCAGAAAGAACATGTATACACACCAGCTGTGGAGGTTGGTAGAAGCAGTCCCACTGTAGCGACTTTGCTCAGGTTTGGGTGAGACTCGGACAGATTACCAACAATCCACTCCATGGTGCGCAAAGTGTTCATCTGTGGTAAGGGTGGCTTTCGCCTGTGCCCATTCAATAACCGCCCGGTCTTCTTCAAGGGTAGTCCAAATAATTGTACTCGAGAATTGAATATCGTTATATTATTTTGACTTGTCGATATCCGCCTCTAGGTAGACAACGTAAAATATCAAAATGTAAAATCGGTCTGCCCGAGGTCTCATTATTTAGACTACTTCAAGGGAGAAGAGTGATGAAAGAGCCTGAAATGAAACATAAGTTACAATGACATGTTTCAATGACTTGACAAAATGAATCATAACTTTTTTGTAGTTGATAAGTTTCTTGATTTTTTTTTCTTCTAAAATTCTTTGGACCATACATGATGCTGTAAATATAGTCAGTAAATAATTAAATCAATGTTTATTTAGCATAGAAATATTGACTTCCTTGAAATACAGCAGAAGAGAATTCATTCATCCCTTTTATCGACTAGCCCAGTTCTTTACGTGAGAAAGTAGGCAGTTGCTTATTTGGAACTGGTCTTTCCCAGGAACGATGGTTAGGTAACCTGCCCATAATTTTGTTATTCCACTGAAACTTGTATCATTTGGTCTTTGCATGTTTACTTTGAGAGATACAAAAGCAAAGTGAAACACAAAATATCATAGTAGATAAAGTTTAATATTTAGAAATTAATAGCATCTTAAACAATTGTAATTAAACATCCTCGAAAAAGTTTGCTTCAGTTCATCCGGAACAATGATTTCAAACTTCAGTCAAAGAATCACTGGTCATTTTAATACAGTTGCCTTTCTCTGCTAATTATTACTCGATAACAATTAACTTACCCATGCATTCCGTCACCAACTGTTATCCCATTTCGTTGCAGAGACTAATTATAATCTTTAACTAATTATAATCCAATCACTCCTGCTCCAGTTAACCGCAAACTTGTGAAAACACAGACTTTCATCAACACGTGTCGTCTTTAAACCCTTATCAGTACACGGTAAACAGCTAGCTACACTGTGTATTCATAAACTTCCCCGATCGATATTTACCTGAGGTATCTCACAGGGATGAAATCGCTTACTGATCTAAGACGCTGCGCTAATAATTGAGGCACCGCGCGGGATAATTAAGCGCTGCGGGAAGCTGTATTTTGTGTTTTAAGCGCCGCGGTAGCGCGGCGCCTTATGCGGCTGGGGAAGGGCCTGGATGGCATTGGCACTGCAACCAGTCCATGGACAATCTTGTAAAACATCAGTAGCCTGGCATCATTTCTTCTGTTTGCAAGGGAACGCCACAATTGCTTTAACATGTGTGTGACACTGCTGTAATTTGAATAGTCACTGGTGACCCATCAAGCGGCCCTGCGTTGGACCAATTGATTTTATGATTGTTGAGCTGTGTATGTGGACTCCACACTGAGCTGCAGTACTCTAGTTGTGGTCTAACAAGGGTTTTGTAGGCAAATTCCCTAATATTTTGCTGTTTGGAGGGAATATTGCGCTTAATGAATTAAGTTCAGTGTTTGACCAGCTGTTGAAGTGACCTGGTTTATGTGTTTGTTCCAGTTTAGATCTGAAGTGATGCTAACACCAAGGTATTTTGCATCACTCACGGTTGCTAGTGTCTGCCCATGTAGTGTGTAAGTGGATTTGTAAGGGTGTTTAGACTTGGAAATATTAATCACTGTACATTTGGATGGATTGAATTCCATGTCCCATGTGTGTTCCCATTTTTGTAACCTGGTTAAGTCCTCTTGCAGAGTATGTTGTTGTGTAACATTGTTGACTGTGATATAAACAGCAGTATCATCAGCAAATAACCGGACCTGTGAAACAATATTTTCAGGCAGGTCGTTTATGTATAGCAGAAAGAGAAGAGGGCCGAGGACAGAGCCCTGTGGGACGCCAGATGTGACCGGGACCTCATCCGACTTATCACCATTGACTAAGACGGACTGACGGCGACCGATGAGAAATGATTTGAGCCACTGTAGTGTACAGTCCTGGATGCCATGTTGGTGCAGCTTATATAGTAACTTTAGGTGATTAACCTTATCAAACGCCTTTGAGAAGTCGAGGAGTATTAAGTCTGTTTGGTGACCTTGAATTAAATTCCTGGATAGGTCCTCGACAAGTCCTAACAGTTGAGTTTCGCATGACCGTTTTGACCTGAAGCCATGTTGAAGGTGATAAAGTATGTTGTTGACCTGGAAATGTTTAGTGATGTTTGATGCGACAATGTGCTCCATAACTTTGCAAAGAACACATGTCAGGGAAATGGGTCTATAGTTAGCAGGGTTGCTTTTGTCACCTTTCTTAAAGAGAGGAGTGACATTCGCCTTGGACCAGTCAGAAGGGATAGTGCCTGTTTCTAGAGATTTTTGGAAAAGTTTGGTAACCAGGGGGGCTATTTGTACACTTAGGTTTTTCAGGACTACCGGTTTTAAGTTATCGGGACTGCAAGCTTTGTCACTCTGTAATGTGGACAAAAGCTTTTGGACACCATTTACACTGATGGAAATTTCAGACATTTTGGGGTATTGAGGCTTTGGGGCATTGCTAATAATTATATATTTTACAGGTGACTGTTTTATCACAAGCCCCTACAGGTATACACGTTGTGTATGTGTAACATGCAATATTTAATTAATAGTTAAATACTTTTCTGCACCAATTCGTAATCAGTTAAATTTGGGCTAATTAAACTTAAAACTTATCTGCAGCCGTAATGACATTTTGAACTATTTCAATATTTCAAATCTACTACCTTGAAAAAAAAATTGCGAAAAAAATATTGAAAAAAACCTACTAACTTTATAACAAATATCTAATTTTATACAATCATAAAATGTTTACAATAAATCTGTTGAATATTCCAGAACATGAACTCTCGTTAACCCGAGTTATGTAAGAAATCCCAGAAAATGTGGTTAATTTTACTCTCTAGGCCAGATTTCTAGCTGCATATATGTGAAGTAAAGGAAACTATTATACATGTGATAGGTCTAGATTTAACAAAAACCCGGTCTACCAGCTATAAACTGTATTTTTTAAAGTAGAAGTTTTTGAATATTTTTTGATAAAGTTGTAGAATCTTATAGAGAATTTCTTATTTTTATCCTGTATGCAAGTAATATCCATGTGACTAGAACGTATGTTAAATACTTTTATCTAAAGCTGGCAGATGGCACTTGTGTTGAGTATTAAATTCTTTAAATAAAATGACTCAAATTCTCGTTAATTCTAACATATTTTTCTCGGTTAAATACAGACAAAAATAAATTTCATACATTTTACGCAAGTTTATGTCCAGAGGTTTGGCCAACGGTGTACCAACCGTTGGGCCAACGTTGCGCCAGTTAGCAAAATGGCGTTGGGCCAATGTTGGAAATCTTCGTTGGGCCAACGAAGAGTCTGCCGTTGGCCCAACGTTGGGCCAACGCATGTCTGCTATCTGGGTCTGCGAATTCTGGTTCTTCTGATCTTCTCAGATGAGTCTTGTCTCTTGGATCAATATTGCTGGTACTTTATAATTTGAGTACAGAGTAATGATAATTTTCGACTGTATTTAGAGCCGTAGGAATAGCCACCTGCGGGCTATTTCACTATTCTTAAGTGGCAGGGGCCAGTTTCGCATTTGGCCCGGGTACGTTTTTTAAATAAAATAGACATATGTACTTTACAGGCATATATATTCAACTGGTTATTTATGATGTTTATAGAACTAAGGATTCCTGCGTACGAGTGATTATTGTGTAAAATAAATATGTGCATGTATCGATTTTCCTAGCTCCATGTAGACGGCCGGGTCTAAAACTTTACATGAGGTAACGGAAGTCAGACGAATTGGAAACGGTCCTCCATCCATCCAGCTTCAGCTCAAATTTGCGGAAAAAGTAAACGGTTATGAGATACTTTTCTTCCCACCATTATTTTCGTCTGGCCACATGCTTTAAAAATATGCATGTGTTTTAGGTCAGTCATTTGCAGATAATACGGTACAGGTCGCGCAAGGAGTGCATTTTGGGCCATTTTTGTCCAAATATTTAGTGTCCTGAAACCTGCGTTTTACTCGTTTTTATCACAGAAGCAACAGAATCGGCAGACTGAAAATGTCACATAATGAAGTGCTATGTCTATGCGAGACATTCACTCAACAATTGCCTTGAATTTGTCGAAATTGGATATTTTATGATTTTTTTCGCACTGGTATCTGCGCAGAGTTGTGGAGTTTTCAAATTTACTGTCCCTTGCCCCCATAAGTGAATTCGGCCAAAATTAAATTTCGAAATATCTCTTGATCTTGCGCAGTTTTAGGTAGTTTAGAACCTCTAGATTGGTATTTTAAACTTTCTGGGGACTTAAAACGCTAAATGACGGCACAGCAGCTCAAAAATGTTACGGTGAGGACACATCAAGGTTTGAAAGTCAATATCTGCACAGACGATTTTTTTAAATTCTACCACCATTAACAGTGTTTTAGCACCGTAAAAACACCGTTTTCATTATTCTTAACCCACGTAGCGCATATTTAGCCAATCAGCTCTGATTTCCATCAATCAGGGGGATGCTTGGAGGGTGGGGACCCCATGAAATAGGCAAATAGGGGGTGGGGGCATTTTATTTTCGCCAAATGATGCGAATATGACTTTATTTCATTTTTGCTGATGGAATACGTTGAATTACGCCAGAAAATGATAAAAACAGACGTATTTTACATTATTTGTCTCGTAGCGAGATATTGTAAATTTTGGCTCATTTTGCACGAGAGGGGTGGGCTAGTTTAGACGCTCAAATACAGACATCTATTCATGCTAATAAAATTATTTTTGTGTGGTTTTATTCGCAAAAGAGGTATTAAAGTTCAGAACCAGTAAAATCCGCTTTTAGTCATAAAAAGAAAAATCTTAAAGTGGCAGGGGCCAGTTTCGCATTTGGCCCGGGTACGTTTTTTAAATAAAATAGACATATGTACTTTACAGGCATATATATTCAACTGGTTATTTATGATGTTTATAGAACTAAGGATTCCTGCGTACGAGTGATTATTGTGTAAAATAAATATGTGCATGTATCGATTTTCCTAGCTCCATGTAGACGGCCGGGTCTAAAACTTTACCTGAGGTAACGGAAGTCAGACGAATTGGAAACGGTCCTCCATCCATCCAGCTTCAGCTCAAATTTGCGGAAAAAGTAAACGGTTATGAGATAATTTTCTTCCCACCATTATTTTCGTCTGGCCACATGCTTTAAAAATATGCATGTGTTTTAGGTCAGTCATTTGCAGATAATACGGTACAGGTCGCGCAAGGAGTGCATTTTGGGCCATTTTTGTCCAAATATTTAGTGTCCTGAAACCTGCGTTTTACTCGTTTTTATCACAGAAGCAACAGAATCGGCAGACTGAAAATGTCACATAATGAAGTGCTATGTCTATGTGAGACATTCGCTCAAAATTGCCTTGAATTTTCGAAATTGGATTTTTTATGATTTTTTTCGCACTGGTATCTGCGCAGAGTTGTGGAGTTTTCAAATTTACTGTCCCTTGCCCCCATAACGGGAGACCCGTAGGAATAGCCTGCGAGGCTATTCTTACGGGTCCGTAGGAATAGCCACTTCCTTTCTCGAAAGTGATTTGGCGCCAATGGCGGGAAGAATTTTTTTCTGATGTCAGTGATGATGTGTTAGGCTTGAACCAGTTTCATGAGGTGAAGGTTGCCTATAATGTTTGAGTGTTTGATTTGTATAAATTTCAGATTTTGAGAAATACAGGCCTGAATTTTGTAACTGACTGTCAGCACATTTGGAGCACTTTTGTGTGTGTGTTTTTTTTTATTGTGGCTTATCTTCCGTGCATTTGGTACTCCTGAACCGAATTAGCTGAGCCTAATATTTATATGCTAGCATATATGTGCATCTTGTGTAACTCATTGGTTTGCAAGTGGTAAAACATTTGACTAGTGTCTCAGTACAGTGCTTTAAGGTATAGCGGATAGCTTACTAATTTTTCCTGTATTCCAATTCAAAGAAATGAAATTTAATAGTTTTTTCCATATATCGGACAGAAAACCGCTCTACTTTTCAAAACATTCAGCTTTTAATAGAAATTCATATGTTTTTTCTCTCCATGCCATTGTTTATGTAACAGGCCCGGTACAAACCTTTATCTTTTAGACTTTAACTAAGTAAATGACCTGCACGGATAACATACATATTTTATATTACACCGGCTAATGTTCCATTATTTGACTTCTAGTAAATGTCGTCTGCTGATACGAGGCATTTGATTGGAACGGGCACCGCTAATAGCCAATCATTATCACGTGCATGATTGGTCAGTTGCACTTACGGAAACTTACGAAGTTTTGTTTTGTAATGCGTTGCTTAGATACTATTGCTGCGACCAATGAAACAATTGTTAGATCTTTTTACGCGGTAAAATGTGCATAAAATGTGTAAACGATGATTGTTCGAGAGGGTTCTTTCTCTCGCTGCACAAGCGTCGAGTTCCCTCACTTGCTAACGTTAACATGTAGGATTTATACATTGTTAATATGTACATTGTATATTAGTTGGGATAAGACACAGGTTGAATATTAAATGTGATATCTACTTTTGAATTGTTGATTTACTTCAAGGTCTGAACTTTATTCCCGAGTCGGATTCGAACCCCGTACTCGTATTTCTCTTACCAACTGATCTTGTCCCCTAAACCCCGGCTTAGGAAGGCGGTGCCCGTTACATTTACATATGCGCCTGATTTAGGGTGTACAGGATACCTTTGGTCATTTTTTCCATTATTAGTTTAAAATCCGCATCTAAACAAACTTCCCAACATTTTTTACTATAAATCAGAATAATATTTTATTCCCTTTTCAAAAACATTCAGCTTTTTAAATTTCTATCAAATACTTTTCATTCACTGACGTTTTTACATACTTACTGATTTAGTCAGTAGAGGATAGCTTCAATTTTCATTTGATGACATATGAAAAATAACACAAAAAGCAAACATTTAAAATGTATGTCAGAATGTCTGTCCGCATGCCAGTGTATGGCGTACCGTTAGGGTCGAAAATGCCGATTTAGCTTTAAGACAATTCGATTTAGTACGACCCAGGGTCGGACATATTCCAATTAGTATGACCCTAGTTGAGAATTAGCTTAAAGCTATTTCATTTAGTACGACCCTGGGTCAGACAATTTCAATTTGTATGATACTAAATCGAATTAGTACGACCCAGAATTAAGACAAATCTATTTAGCTTTAAGACAATTCGAATTAGTACGACCCTGGGTCAGACATATTCCAATTAGTATGACCCTGGGTCAGACATATTCCAATTAGCTTTAAGCTAATTCCGAAATAGTATGACCCTGAATTAAGATAAATCTATTTAGCTTTAAGACAATTCGAATTAGTACGACCCTGGGTCAGACATATTCTAATTAGTATGACCCTGGGTCAGACATATTCCAATTAGCTTTAAGATAATTCGGAATTAGTATGACCCTGAATTAAGATAAATCTATTTAGCTTTAAGACAATTCGAATTAGTACGACCCTGGGTCGAACATATTCCAATTAGTATGACCCTGGGTCGGACATATTCCAATTAGCTTTAAGACAATTCGGAATTAGTATGACCCTCAATTACAGCAGCCATCTTTAGTACGACCCTGGGTCGGACATATTCCAATTAGTATGACTCTGGGTCGGACATATTTACAATTAGTATGACCCTGGGTCGGACATATTCCAATTAGCTTTAAGACAATTCCGAATTAGTATGACCCTCAATTACAGCAGCCATCTTTAGTACGACCCAGGGTCGGACATATTCTAATAAGCTTTAAGACAATTCTGATTTAGTATGACCCTCAATTACAGCAGCCATCTTTAGTATGACCCAGGGTCGGACATATTCCAATGAGTATGACCCTGGGTCGTACTAAATTGAATTAACTTAAAGACATATTATTTAGCTTTAAGACAATTGAATTAGTATGACCCTCGGACAAAATACCAGAATGCACCAAATTCACTGACCAATGAAATCAGGTGTTACATTTTCCTGTACATAATCGTCTATATCTTGAGGCCACCATAGGTCAGTTGAAATAAAATTTTGAAATCTTGAAAACAGTTATCATAAAATGTCGCTTTCAAGTTTCCTTGATCGTGTGAGGGATATAGTAAATGGTGTATTTGATACGCGTACACAAAATGGTGTAAATGATCAATCAATTAAATATTCGCTTATGAGGCTTAATTAGTTGCTTTTAAACATTAATGCGCATATGTACCAGGTTCAAAGCTTATCAGATGGCCAGTGCCATAAATACACATTATCTGATTCTTAATGGGACATCATGCTGATGAGACAACAAGCCTGAAATTTCAAAATCAGAATTGATTTCCAGCTGCAGACACTTGTCCTAGGCAAAATAACGTATCTGTTGAGAATGCATATATAGCCATATACCTGAATCACTGCAACAATCACTTAAGATTATTATTATTGGTTGCAAAAAAGGAAAAATGTTACATAAACAAGATCAAATAAATGGCACGAACTACAAATACAATAAAAATATAAATAATAATAACATAACGTTTGTTATAATACACTGAAAAGAAAAGAAAAAAATGCATTATTTACTTCTTTAATATCTTTTGAACAAATTGTCCTAGAAAAATAGTGGTAACACCCACCTTTCATTCTTTTTGAAATTTAATTGAAGAAAAAAAAACTTCATTTCAACATTTTATCTCGAGCACCAGTATCTTGAATGCACGGGATCCTTTTTCGAATTGACGCTGTCTTATTTCGATCACACGAAATTTTATTTCGATTGCTTGTAATAATTTAAATTAAAAATCATAACGTAGTCGCCGATAACTTTCATACACGATAACATTTAAAAAAGACAATTGACCTGTCAAAAAATGAAGGCTTTACTAGCCCAGCCCAGTCCGGTCTGATTCGTTTAAGTAAAAGCTGCAACAAGTTATATTTTTGTAATAGGGAAATGTTTGATAAATGCGACATGAAACGGCCTTGCCACCGAAGGATCAAACCCTGATATGTTGAAAGACAACCAGTCATAAATTGATGGACATGCGAGTAATACGAAATTCCACCGACTTTGATAACGCTTGTTCATATAAAGACGTGCACAAGGGAGACTTCAACCTGTTCGTATTATCAATTATATATTAATTGTATATGCCCGCAGTCAATTAACCTATCATCGTTTCTGTGTTTTGTACCGTGCAGTAGTAGAAAACGAATGAATACCTATTAATTGATCATGGGTTCTATTTCTTTGTTTGAATTTTACAATCAAGGCCATAGTAACTCATTATCCGATGATCATCACTACCGACAATATTCCCTAACTCTCCCTTTCCATCCCTACAAATTTACTGCCCAGCCCCCTCCCCGCTCCCCCCTTATTTTTTTTACTATTTGTGTCTTAGATTCCCGTATCATCACTCACCCATTTCCTTACCCCTACCCCGTCATAGAGTGTTATTACTAGACGTCTAGCGAAGGCCAAATTGAAAAGTCAGACATTCAGTCAAACACTAGTAAAATACTAATATTCCAAGTTTCACATAAAACATTGTATTGCTTGAATCTGACTCTATCTTAATTATTACCTTTTCTTCCAATCAGCTCATGCCTCATTGAATCTAACGGGTTTCCTACATTTGTTCAACCTATCCAAAGCCGTGTCTCAATAACAACATCTGACCTATCTACGGAAGTGTTGCTTATCTTGCAATGGAAGTCCCGTGCGCCATGCTAATTGTCAATTGCCAAATACCTTATGAAGAATATTTCGAAAACGAGTGACATATATTATAATGAAAGGCCGATGCACCATGCTAACTGCCAAATGTTAAACAGCAAATATTTTAATGCTATATTCTAATTACGTAATGCAAAAAAATGACAAATATGTAATAATAAATGCAATGTATGTAATACTGAGCATTAAGTATTTGGCATTTAGCGTTAAAAATGCCATTTCGGATTAAGTAGTTGAATTTATCATTGATTATTGAGCATTTATCAACTGGCCATTACCATGGTACACTGGCCTTTCATAATGCAACATACCAAATGCTATATACATGTGCCTGTGGAAGGCCGATGCGCCTTTCTAATTGGCAAATCGTTAATGAAAAATGCTTTTTACCAAATGCTTGAATCATATATTGGCTGTCAAACGGTAATTGTCAATGGTGAATGCTAACTGTTGAAACAATAAACGCTAAATGCTTATTGCTGAGTAAATAGCTGACAATATCAGTGGATGAATGCATTCTTTATATAGTATATACTCATTGTTCATCGCTCTATGTGATATTTTAGTAAGCATTTTACAGCAAGAATAGTGGCAGTAGTAGTAACAGTAGTAGCAGCAGCAGCAGCAGTAGCAATACTAGCAGTTGTAGTAGCAGTAGTAGTAGCAGCAGCAGCAGGGTAGTAGCAGTAGTAGTAACAGTAGTAGCAGTAGCAGCAGCAGAAGTAGCAGTACTAGCAGTTGTAGTAGTAGTAGTAGTAGCAGCAGTAGCAGAAGAGAAGTACCAGTGGTAGTAGTAGCAGTAGCAGCAGCAGCAGCAATAGTAGCAGCAGTAGCTGTAGCAGCAGCAGTAGCAGTAGTAGTAGTAGTAGTAGCAGTAGTAACTGTAGTAGCAGTAACAGCAGCAGAGTAGTAGCAGTAGTAGTAGTAGCAGCAGCAGCAGCAGTAGCAGTAGTAGTAGCAGCAGCAGCGGCAGCAGTAGTAGCAGCAGCAGCAGAGTAGTAGCAGTAGTAGTAGCAGCAGCAGCAGAGTAGTAGCAGTAGTAGTAGCAGTAGTAGTAGTAGTAGTAGTAGCAGCAGCAGCAGTAACAGTACTAGCAGTTGTAGTAGCAGTAGTAATAGCAGTAGTAGTAGCTGTAGTAGTAGCAGAGTAGTAGCAGTAGTAGTAGTAGCAGCAGCAGCAGAGTAGTAGCAGTAGTTGCTGTAGCAGTAGCAGCAGCAGTAACAGTACTAGCAGTAGTAGTAGCAGCAGCAGCAGAATAGTAGTAGTAACAGTAGTAGCAGTAGCAGCAGCAGCAGTAGCAATACTAGCAGTTGTAGTAGCAGCAGCAGCAGGGTAGTAGCAACAGTAGTAGCAGTAGCAGCAGCAGTACTAGCAGTTGTAGTAGTAGTAGCAGCAGTAGCAGAAGTGAAGTACCAGTGGTAGTAGTAGCAGTAGCAGCAGCAGCAGCAATAGTAGTAGCAGTAGCAGCAGCAGTAGCAGTAGTAGTAGTAGCAGCAGCAGCAGAGTTGTAGCAGTAGTAGCTGTATCAGTAGTAGCAGTAGCAGCAGCAGTAGCAGAGTAGTACCAGTAGTAGCAGCAGCAGCAGTAGCAGAGTAGTACCAGTAGTAGCAGCAGCAGCAGTAGCAGAGTAGTACCAGTAGTAGCAGTAGCAGCAGCAGCAGTAGCAGAGTAGTACCAGTAGTAGCAGCAGTAGCAGTAGGAGTAGCAGAGTAGTACCAGTAGCAGCAGCAGCAATAGCAGAGTAGTAGATATACTCATTGTGGAAGCATGCACGGATGATATTTCACGCGGCTATGTATGTAAAAACATATGTCTGTTGTAAAAGTATGCACTGATGACATTTCACGTGGCTATCTGTGACAATGCATATGACCAAATACACTCACTGTAGAAGCCTGCACTAAAAATATTTCACGTAGCTATCTGTGACGATGTATGTCACTAAAAATAGTCACTAGCAGTAGCAATAACAGTAGCAGCAATAGTAACAAATATAGTATTGAAGGTAATTTAGTAACTTTTACAAGCCCTTATTACTGAAAAAAAACTGGAATTTCAAATTTATGATGTGCTGTTTTGGCTGTAACTGTTGGATATTCCTTATTATCACATGATTGACGTCGTGGGAATGTAATAAAGCCATTACATAAAAATGATAATACACTAGTGTAATAAACCTTTGACGTGGACGTCGTTTAAAGTATAGGAGACGTTGGTCAAATTGACTTGTTTTAATAGCTAAAGAAAGAAGAATTTTTGATGTTTTGGCAGGTGATAAAAATTTTATTACATTTGTGACTTTCCACATTGAATTTATTAAATTCGTTGAATAAAATTGATTAAATGCTCGGCAGAGCCTCGCATTATATAATTTTATTCAACTCGTTTAATAAATTCAATATGAAAAGACACTCATGTAATATCCTCTAACTTTAAAGAGAGTTTATTTGATATGTGTGCATTTCCGGCAAAGCGTTCGTGTTTTTTTTGGATACTGTATTATGATTATGGACTAGCTCCTAGACTATGACATGATCTTTTTTACATTTTTATAATTGAATGTAACGAACTGAGACAGTCTATATCCTATGGCCAATATGATAATTTTAACATCATTCCTCTGTGAAAATCTGTAGAATAGACTGGCTTTTGTCTCTATGAAATTGGGTTTGTCAAAAAAAGGTGAAAAATGCAGAAATATATTTATTATCAGTCTTGTGGTAGTCTACTATGATTATGGCATGCGAATAATATTCGATTATTAAGCGATCACTATTACAAGTAAAATGATCTTAGTCTGGAAGTGATCTTTTTACACCATCCCTCGACAAGAATACGACTAATCCATTCAACTGAAGCTTACGTCCCCTGAAATAAATATTTTCAATTTTAAAGTTGTAACGATTACTGAATGCATAAAGGGAAGTAATTCCATTAATATGCAAATTTGTAAACCTGTCAATTGTCATTGGAGTAAAATGACAGTATATATGCGCATTAAATCACCTTTGGTGATGAGCTAGCTTTTCGCCGACGGGATTTGTGTGTGTCTGGCCGTGTGGATGCCAGTACAAACGTTACAAAGTGACCGATTTATATTCATCAAATGTGAAAGAAAAGACAAATGGACTGGGAAACAATTCTAACAAATGACGTTTCAACTGAGATTTTGGCGTAACACCAAATGGCGCTATAAAATTAATGTCTACTTTATGAAGAAATCATTAAAAAACAAAATAATAAGTACGGACGTGTCAGCTATGTGATTCTGCATGTTCGCCCCAAATTTAGGTCATTTAGACAGTAATCTTCATCATCATCATCAATCAATGCGATGGGAACTGATGTACTTATAGGCCTATCGTGTGTCAAGTTTTACTGAAAAGTATTCAGTCGTTTTAGTTTAAAATCAGTTTTTAAAAAGCAGCATTTGCCAATTTGACCAGTTTCATCAGCCGTTGCCACGGTGACGCATACCGCTACATTTCTACGACTATTCTTAAATGTCAGGTCTTATTTTTACTCAGTTGTTTTAAAATAGTAAAGAAATGTTTCCTATGATAGGTATGGCAGATATAATGAAAGATTTTTCCGTATTATATGGCCGCTATATGGTTCACTGAGTTACCAACTGTTGCTACAGTTGAACTGGTTTGAAAATTCTACAAGTCTGAAATTTCGAACCTGCCTGCTTTGAATAGAAGTACCTGCCTAATACTGGTGCTATATTATATTTACGACATCGTTATGTAAACGGTCAGCATTATATTTTGTTAGCCACTGTACTGTACTCCAAAGTACTAGAATAGCAAATCTCAACACAATATCAACAGTTTCAGAAAAAAAAAAAATGCATACGAACGCGTGCATTTCAACCACTATGCCAACGGACACGTCCATTTCAACCATTGCTGCATATGGACACGTGCATTTTAACCTCTACTGCATACGGACACGTGCGTTACGATCACTACTGCATACAGAAAAGTGCATTTCGACCACTACTTTATACGGCATGTTCTAATCTCTGGCCTGGCCTGGCCTGGCCTGGCCCGGTGAGCTCTATTTTCGACTGGGCCGGGCCAAGCCAGGCCAGATTTTATTATACATAGAGAAATGAATGGCATAAAATCTAAATATACAATTACAATAGCAGGCAGTATTAACCTGCATTGTTTACTTGCTGCATGTCAACCAGTCCTCTGGAGAATCATTAATTAGCCGTCATTCATCTTATTTGAAATACAGATTTGCACTGAAGATAATGGTGTAACTAAATAATAACTACCCATTTTTTCTGTAATCAAATTATTTAAACATTGTGTAAAGTCAACTTTAACACTTGGTTTTAAAACTAATGGCTAATTTCATTGATAAGTTTACCTGCTGCAATATAACTGAATATTTACATGCACTGAGAACACATCTCTTTGGGAATTGTAATTACAGGTTGTGTCCCTACTATCCTTAGTTGACCTTTTAACTGTTCAGTTGAACTTTTAATGTGTTTGGTTTAGTTAAGCTGATGTTCAATTTATGGAAGAGTAATGAAAATAATATTCATTAATTGTGGGCAGCCTGGAAAACCTGGGATGGGCTCGTGGGATGGGCTCATGGGATGGGATGGGTTGAAGGTCATGGGATCGTGGGCCCAAGGTCAGAGAAATATATAGTGAGAAACATGAATTAAAAGTTCAACTGGGCAATTAAGAGGTCAGCTAAGGATAACAGGGACACAGCCTGTAATTACAATTCCCAGAGTGAGACTCGCACTGTATTGGCTGCCAAGAAGGGAAACAAAGAAAAAAAATACCAACACTTAGTCTTCTAACTTGATAGAATGTACTTCTACGGGTCCAATATAAGTGATGAAAAACTTATGGACTGTATTTTTTATCATAAGTAAAGCAAAAAAGCAATTATTTTGAACAAAATATAATCATTTATTGTCCACTTGGTGTTAATGTAAACATCTTTTTTTTGTGATAAGTAGAACTAAAAAGTAATTATTTGGAACAAAATATGGTCATTTATTGTCCAATTTTTGTTAATGTAAACATCAAAATCTATTACCAATAAATTGAAAATTGCCATATGTTTGAGAATCGCCCTTTTCATATGTTATAATATGTCTAATATATTAAATTCATTTCTGTCATCTTTTTATTCAGAAATTTGTCAATTATTGTTTTCTATTTATTTTCAGTAACTTTTTTTTCAGAATTGATTTATTATAAGTTCAATTTCATATTTTCTCTCAGAATTGATTTTCATCAAACAAATTAATGTTGTAGGTTCATTCTCTGACTTGGGTTAGAGGTCAACTGCTGAATTCATCATTTTTCTCCCTGTGACATATATACATGTAATTCTACCCTTTATCTTCATAATTCTTCATTATACCAGTTTTCAATCTGACTTAAGTACTTGATCTTCTAAACGAAGATCTGAGAACGACCCATTCACATACGTCTTCTGTATATTTTGGATTTCCAGTATTGCTATTTTTGTTTTCACAAATGTATTTTTATTTGAACCAATCAGACAACTTGTTCGAATGTCAAAGAGTAAGAAAAATTTGCAGTCAATCCAGGGCTCGAACCCGGGACCTCTCGCTTACAAAGCAAGTGCCCTACCGACTGAGCTAACAGGCTATCTGACATCTTCCGACACAAAAATTGTAGATATCAAGTACCAAGGCTTTTTAAAGCTTGCAGAATGTTATAAGTTAGCTCTTGATTGGCTAGCGGAAGGGTCGTCAGAACGAGGCTATCAATAGCTCGTTGTCAGATCCTATGCGTAGCGTAATAGGAGATGTACTTTAGTCAGATTGACGTGTTTTTATTTTTCATAATATTACATTAAAATTATTACTGTTTTATTAAGTGTACTACTGACTGGATCAAGAGAATTAACAATAATAATGATGATAACAATAATAAGAAAATGTAGTTACTGTTATTAACCTATAGAATAAGACATTACCCCATTTTATTACTCTCGACCA
>NW_026459558.1:0-11036 GCF_021730395.1 Mercenaria mercenaria
AAATTGAAAACCTATGTTATAAATAAAGCTGAATAAGTTACACTTTTGAAAACTTCCTAATAAAATGTCGAAAAAAAAATAAAAAAAAAAAAAACAATAAAGTAGAGCTTTATATGAAATAAAGAACAGCCGGATTTGTGGTGTTCAGCCCAATAGTCTGATGAAACACTATAATTTGTTCATATCCTTCATTTTCCAATAATGGTGATTGCTGGTATAAGAAAAAAAAATCCCTTTTTTTTTCCCATTCTTTTTATAAGTATTGTATATAAATATTTTAGTTGTGTTAATTAACCTATCTAAAGTTTTACCAAAAAGTTTTTACTAAAGTTTTCTAATATTAGAAATTAATTCTATTGTTAATTTAAATGACAACATGTATCTAACAACACTTAACTGAGAAATTAATGACACGTGCTATTCAAAAGTAGCGACATATTAAATTGATACTTAACGTGATGAAATAATGACCGTCATTAATGAAAGTTAAATTGAGTGACACGTGTGTAACGTAATTAACAAAACGTTTTGTCTAAGTAATAAACTGTTACCTTTAATTACGGACATCCTTGAGTAATTTAGAGCACACTTTGGTTTTGACACGTGGAAAGCACGAGTAAAAATATAACACGTTGTTTAAGAACTTCATAACCAAGTAATATAAGTTCAGCACTTTCAAGCAATACTTATTTAATTCTAAAAGTATTTGGTATCTTGGAGAAATGGTTGGAACGAAGCATACATACAGCGAGGACATGTCTTATATCAGAAAGGCAAGCATTTTCCAAAGATTTTTTTTATCAATTTAATCGAAGATCTGTAAAAATAAAATATAAAATTTCATACTTCTTTTCAACAATTGCAAAATATTGATTATAACAAGTGCAAAATTTTAAAATCGACTTTCACTAATTTATGGTAAATACAAGAGAATTTTTTTTGTTCCTATAGTTTTATAATTATATATGTTTGGTATTCACAGATACGGAAGCCGCTGGTAGAGAAAAAGAGGCGGGAGAGAATGAACCAAAGTATTTCGCAGCTGAAGTCACTCATCACACAGACAATCAATCAAACAGTAAGTATAGACGAGGACTTTTTACATTTTTTCTTTAATCAGACGGCTGTTTGCTTACACAATTCAATTCATTTCAAATATTTTATTAAAGTCTCATTCACTTTACATGTACATTATAATTTACAATTATCGAAATATCACAAGAACATGTATGTGACCAATCATAAATGAGTTATATTGAGACTATACATATGGCAGTTTGTACATTATGGCAATAAAACAATTCTATACCATAAAAACCTTATCATCATTAAAACCAGTGATATACCATAAAATCACATGATACATCAATGAATCTTAAAACGTTTCTATGATGTTCTTAAATAACACTATGTCCAACAAGAGCGGTCCATAGGACAGCACTCTCCAACCTTAGTTAGTGTTTGACTTTGAATTAGAGCCCTGCCAATAAAAACTTTATAAAACCCTAATAAAAAAGGATTCCAAGTTCAAAAGGGGCATAACCCTTGTCAAAATTCAAGTGTAAGTTATGAGAATTGATTTTGCGTGGGTGTTTCTCTGTGTCTGGAGTAATCAATTTGAATGGTTGTTGTTTGATTGATCTCAAGCCAGTGTAAAAGTTAACATATTTTGTAACAAGGTGCTTCATAAGGTTAGTAAATATTTACACCCGGCGGTTAGAATTTTATGCTTGATAAATTATAATAAATGATCTTGAAAAGCAGTGTTCCGGAATGAACCCTGTCACAATGTAATCAGTGTTTCAACCTGCCACTTGTAAAATCTCTAATGAATGACATCTTACATTTTTAGACTGCTTCCTATGACTCGAGTTGACAAAGCCGACATTCTCGAGCTTTACCGTCTACCATCTTACACAGTTACGACACAACAACGATCTGTGACCATGGCGACAGAAGCTGCAGCATTCAGTGCGGGATACAAAGCGTGTGCAAGTGAAGCCGTGACGTACTTAGCAACACTAAGACAAGTTTCTACAGTCACGGATCTCTGAGCAATATCTTCATAGTTCATTCCTGATGCACAGCAGACGACAGCAAACAGCAACCCATCTCAAAATTATCCAAGAGGCGCAACTTCTCAGAGAAACATAGATCGCCTGTCGACCCCGCTCAGATCTTATGACAGTTTAAATTCGTCTTTACCCGAACTGAATCTGTCCGGATAATTCGCCTATATTAAACAATACACAAATATCTACCGGAACTTACGTCATCATTTGTGCACGCTGGTCTTAATTCCAGTTCATCATCAGACTATTCCAGTACCATTCGAGTGTAAGCATTTCGTCCAGTGAATCGTGCATGTCCTATTCTGATAACAGCACAGGCGACGATTATAGAGCAGAAAATGAAGCGAAGGAACTAGAAAGTATAAATGTTGTTACCATTGTAACGGGGAGGAAAACAAGATTGGTCACGTGATTAAAGAAGTTCCATGGAGGCCATTTTAAGTTTTTGTAACATTTAATATTGAAATTTTTTTGAAACGGGAACATCCTTGCATTGCATGGGGTTTTGTGAAGAAAGAATGTGCTATGTTTGATTTAATTTGTAAATTAATGATGTCAAAAAAGGTTTGTAAATTAAATTTCCTTTAAAAAAGCGCAAAGGGAAATTGCTTTTTTTTTATTATGATTTTGTTTTAATCTTACTTGAGTCTCTTAAATGTGACCAATTCTTATATACATATACAATAACATCCAAATGGAAAACTTGCTTCATGATAACATAAAAGAGTTTTAATATGCCAGGCCTATCACTCAAAAAAGTTTACGCAATATCTACAAATAAAATTGCTGGGGTACCAATATGAAGGAAGCGGATGTTGTAAGAGGGGAGACATGGGTGCATTCAAAATTTCCGGTACCTTTGGGATTCAAATTCAAAACCTTTGGTTTGACAATTAAATTTACCATAAAACAAACTACCCGATGAAATAACACAACGGTAAAATTCTCAAAAAATATTTTTAAAAAAATCAGAAATTTCCCGTGTTTTTTCAAAAAAAAAACTAATACTGGCGGGTTATTTCATTTTAGATTACAATGAAAAAAAACCAAATTTTTTGAAGATTTAAATTTAATAAGGTTCCTTGGTTTTTTTGCCCTTTAAAATACAAAAATCTTTTCTATTTCGTGAGATTAAAAAAATATTTTTTAAAAAAAAATGAATAAAAAACCGGGTTTAAACCTTGGTGCATTTTTCGGAAAGGGGCCGTTATTTTAGATATTCAAGTTTCAGTTAATAAAAATATTTGTACGAAAATTTTTATGAGGGGGTGTCTTCTCGCCACAGATTAGCGTTTAAAAAAATAGCTTCTGCCTCATAAATTACACCAAACAATGTATGATTAGTTATATTTTGTGTCACAAAACTGTACATGTTTCATTGCAATAATTGGCCGCGCCATGAGAAAACCACCCTAGTGCTTTGCGACCAGAGGATCCTACCGCTGGCACCAAAGTTTTGGTCGGGTTTCCTGCTGTTCGTTTTCAAGCCTATTGCAATTAGAAAAACCCGTTACGAACAGTAGGATCCTGGCATCTCCCCGGATGCGCATGCTGGTCGGGATCCATGGGTCCAAACGCCCCACTTTGGTTTTTCTCAGGGCGCGGCAGTAAATGTGATAATTTAAATAAAAAAAATGAATTAAAACAAAATTATTCCGCTCAGGGGAACGCTTAAAATTTTTGTGGCCAGCATGCCATTTTGAGGGGATTTTGGGTGAATTCTCTTAAACCAAAAACCCTTACCGAAGATTAAATTTAAGACCCCGTTATGCCCGAAAGCCGAGTAAATTTAAAAAAAATACGCAAACCGACAAAAGGAAAAGGAAACAGAAAAAATGTCAGTGTCAGACAGACCTCTTATAATAGAATCGGGTCAGAAAGAACCTTCCTGGGAATTAGTGGTGCAACAGAACACTTTGGTTACCCCATCAACAAATTATATACGCATTGGGTTTGCAAACATTTGCCGTGCATTGATGCTGGGGGAACAATACCCCGGTGTTTGTTGTTTTTAAAGACTTTCTAGTAAAAAATAAATGTTCATAACGTATTCACATAGATTTAAAATGAATATACCATTAATACAAATTATTGAGTTAAATTCATGCTTGGTAAAAAAAGGACTTTTGGGCCGCACCATGTAAAAACAAACATTGTGGTTTTTCCCCACCAGCTTGGACCAACCCAGCTGCGCACCGCGCAGTCTGGTTATGACCCATTTTTTTTGGGCTTAAAAGCCTATAGAAATTAGAGAACGTTAGCGAAAAAGCATGGATCCCGACAACGCGCGGATGCGCAGGGGCGTCTGGTTTCCCTCTTTCGCAAAGCCCTATGTTGGTTTTAATGGCGCGGTACATTACAAATTATTTGAGCTTCAATTATTCTTTGTAAAACAAAAAACATTTTAATTGTACAAAAAATTTTCACTTTATAACATAAAAATAAAAAAAATATTGTTTTTCTAAAGCTTCTAAATCTGGTTCAGACTGAAATTTTAGAGGCAACTACCTTTTGGTCCTTACACCCCCTATCACAAGGGTAAACATTCTAAAACCCGATTTTTTTTATAAAGGTGTACGGGGAAAACCCTAGTTTGAAATGATAAAGGGAATTACATTGTAGTTCGTAAAAAAATGCAAATTACTTTTTTGCCGTTTTTTTTCGAAAATTGTTAATTTAAAAGTTAATAAAAAAAACCGTTCCAGAACTTTTAAAAAACGGCTATGACGATTCGTTGTAAAAGCTTTAAAAACCAAAAAATAGCAGGAAAAAATACCTGTTTATTTTGAATCGCGTGCCAAGTCAGTACGTTAACGTCAGTGACTAAAGTTTTTTTTGCGACCAAAAAAGAGCGCTATTATTTTTTCTACTGTTTTAGATAAATGCATATTAGAAATCGCAATAATTATTGCAACCCGTGTTTTAACACATTTTTTAAAACTGGGGGGTAAAGTCGTCAAATAATTTTTTCGGGCTGCCCCTCGTGAAAAATTTTGCCTGATCATAAAAACCCCCCCCATCGTCAAAATGTGTTAAAACACTCTTTTGCTACAAATTTTTTCTTAAGTGCAGTACAGCCTATTTCTTTTATATGAAAACGCGAATAAACTATTTGGGTTTTGTAAAACAAAAATCGCTTCTTTAAATTTAAAATTTTTAAAAAAAAAAAAAAAAAAAAAAACTTAGAAAGACGCACAAGACAAATTCCCTTTTATTTTTTTTGCTGCCTAACGTTTTGAAAAGCCATTTAAATAAAAAAAATTTTAATACAAAATATACTATAAAAAACAAAGTCGACTACAATTTTGACCCGTTTTAAGAAATACTTTTAAGTTTATAACAATGCCCAAAAAATTGATCGGCAAAGTATATCATTTAATACGTGAGTGTATGCTTTGGGGAATGGGTTATATCTCACTGTTTAAAAACACAGAATTTCAGAGCATAAAACAACCAAAATTTTAAACCCAATTTTATAAAGTATTCTAAAGCCCGCCCTGAAAACCAAACAAAACCCAAATTGCATTTAAAAATAAATCATATTGTTTTTTTAAAAATGAAACGTTTTTTTTCGGTGTTCATGCGAAATAAATTTGCTGATCCTATTTTGTCGTTTATTTGCATGAACACCGAAAAAAAATAGTTTCATTTCTTATATTTACATTATATTTCTTTTCCTTTTTAAACAAAATAAAATATGTGCACATATTTTTTTGGCATTTAACATTAAAATAACTTCCGGCCATTCCGGCACCAACGGAAAAAACTGCGACGTCATCTAAGGAACGTTCTTCCTGACTATACTATGACAGCAGCGATGACGTAATTTTAGTGCCTTTTCTTTTGCTGTTCATATGAAATGAACGTCATAATTTTCAATGGAAAAGAATAGGGCAAATGTAAATATTTAACAAATAATCAAGGCCTTCGAGTGGTTTATCGTCCGATTTACCACGGTTCAGAGTTCAGATGCGTAGGAATTGAACCACGAGGGCGTTAACCCAAATGGTTAAATACCGAAGCATCTGAACGATGTATATAAGGCCTTGATTGTTTTCATTCTGACATGCTCCTTGAAATATTTTAATAAATATTATGCTGGACTTCATTTACCCAAGGAGTAATGTATCGGACCTCAAGCGGCAATTTGACGTCATAATTGACGTCATTATGCTCTCTTATCGGTCCGCGCGTCAACTGTTATTTATCGCGCGTCAACTGTTATTTATCAAAGAATAAACAGAGCCTGAGTTCCTTTTTGTTGAACTGAAAATCAAACCAAGTCATGTTAGAATAGAAAATAAAAGGAAATAAAAATACGAAGGAAAACATACATTTTGTAGCAGTGTGTGTTTTGTTGGTTTTCCATACCGAAAGACTTCAAACACACCAAACCCGACTATAATGACAATTGGTGTGAGTATTATCAGCCAGCCAATAGCTTCACCGAATGTTTGGAATCTCGGTGCCGTCATAAGCAGGCTTTGTGTAACCAATGGCAGATGCGATAAATATGAACTGAAAATTGTAGGAAACAAATGTTTTAATGAAAATGAATCAACGTGTAACAGTACATTTATTTATCTACAATGATTATTGCAAGATGTATTTCAAATGTATGAGCCGTTCCATGAGAAAACCAACATAGTGTGTTTGCGACCAGCATGGATCCAGACCAGCTTGCGTATCCGCGCAGTCTGGTCAGGATCCATGCTGTTCGCTTTCAAAGCCTATTGCAATTAAAGAAGCCTTTAGTGAACAGCATGGATCCTGACCAAACTGCGCGGATGCGCAGGCTGGTCTGGATCCATGCTGGTCGCAAACCCACTATGTCGGTTTTCTCATGGCACGGCTCATATATTAACTGACCAAGTCTATCTGTCCAGATTGTGTAGCGTAGGCCGCTCCTTAATCCGCTACATGAATAACTCGTTAGACTGTTTTGTTTCTATCTAGTTTATTCACTGCTTAGTCTCGCCTTTTTGTAGGAAAAGGGTTTATTTACTTATGAAAAAATATAAATATAGAGTGTGTTTTCTTGCCACAGAAAAAAATTATAACAATTTATTTACATCTTCCATGGAAACAAAGATTTTAAATTCATTTTAGATGAAGTTAAATTCCTAGCAAATCAAACTGCTTACTACACTGTAAATGTAAGTGTTAAGGAACTGAACACGCTTTGAACGCCAATTTGCAACAGATATTGAACGCGTCTTTGCGTTCAAAATCCTAATACTAGTGTTCAAATTTTTAACACTAGCTGCTCAAAGAAAGAACGCCCGATGAACAGCCAGCTGTTCTGTTGTGGAACACCTTATTAACAGCCAGGTGTTCTTTTTAACACCAGACATGTTCTATTTTTTAATGTTAGTGTTCAATTGGTAACACCTAACATTTCCTTTAAATGAACAGTCTGTGAACACCCAGGTGTTTTTTGTTTAACTCCGGACTGTTCAATTCCAATGCAACAGATATTGAACGCCTAGAAACATGTTCAAAGACATGGACGTTAAGAAGTTGAACATACTGCATTCAGTTTTGAACACTGGATAAAGACATGTTTTTCTAAGGGATATTTGTTAAAACATAATAAAATTTACTGCTAAAAAAAAACTTTATTTCAAAAAATATTTGAAGAAAAATACCAACATCATGTGCAACTACTTAATCTGACTACTTTACAAGCTTTTATGTACATGTATAGTGTTCTTTAGTTGTATTTTAAACATACCTGAAAAAAATGTCATAAAAACATAAGAGAAAAATATTATGCTTTGAACTTTAATTTCCTTTTAAAGTGTTCCCTGTCCTAAAAATTTTAGAAACGAAAAAAAATTTCCATAATGAAAAAAAATATTGCCCAGAATTTTGTACCCTGCAAATGGGACGATGGTCATAATACAAGTTTTCAAAGATAAAAATGGTACTTAAAAAAAAAACTCAGGATATTTTTTTAACAAAAAGACACTGGCACATGACTATGACTTTTCCAAAGCAAATAATCAGGTAAGGTGGAAATACTAGTTACAAAATTATTTCATCAGTGGCACAAAAAACAACATTTCGACCGGGACATAACCTTGACAGACTTACAAAAAAATTTTAGAAAGATATACTACTATTTTTTTTTCTTGCATACAGCTCAGAACATAAGAAAGTACACATTTATTTATAAATTACTGTAATATGCAATACTATTATATACAATTTCATTTGTAAAATGTTAAAACTGCTCAGTCCCAAATGCATTTAGAAAATACCAACATGTCTGCTCAGAACTAATAGTAACATTTTGAGAAGTCAATCAACTTGTTCAGTAACAGTAAGTCCATTTTGTAAAATATGTCCCAGCTCAGTACCAAAAGCACTATTTTGAAAAACCCAGTAATATTATTTGAAAAATGTCAGTCTATCTGAAGAGCCCAGTGGTATTAGCATTACTGAAAACTTTTCTCTATCTTGAACTGCTGCATTTGATTTCAGCAAAATACAAACCAGAATGATATTTTCAGAAAAAAAGAGTGAGCTAATTTTATTATCCTCCCAATACCTTAACCAGGTAACTCATTTTTTTAAAATACGTTCTATATTCTCACAGAAAAAATTTTTTCTTAACATCATTTGATACTGTTCTTCAAATATAAATTGCTGCAAGAATCCTAAAGACATGTTAAGAATGATTTTCAATGTGGGAAAACACAGAATGTTGCAAATAACTGACCGCAAAAACACTGACTCTCCCTATTGCACCTAGTGGCAGTACAATTTCCTACTAAATAGGCTGTCTCTGCTTTGTCATTTCTGGTAAATTCACTAATTTTTGAGGAGTGTTTTCTTTTACCTCCAATATGCCCTCAAAGTCCTGTTCTTTAAAAACCCTGGCAAAAGAAAAATGGATTTCATAAACAGCATTTTAAATTCTCAATATTGGAGCATTAATAAAATATTTGCTGTTTTAAAATGGTTCAGAGATGGATATTGAAGTTGTTTTAAACTGTTAAATGCGTAATAATGCTTATGTTAAAATTAGGTTTAAAATGCTGATGTAAAATATCATACACCTTATTCATGAAATCAGTAATTCAACTCAAACTTCCAAAGGTCAGGCAGGTTCAAGTCCCAGCTAAAGGTTCAAAAATCAACTAGCACTTAATGAGAGTATGTTCAATGATTCTAGCGTACTAGTTTGTTTAAACAAACAGAAATATCATCTAACTTTAAAAAAACAAACTCAGTGATGACTTTTGGAGTCTGGAAAGACATAGATCTATGCCCTTCTTATTCCGATCAAACTTTGTTTCAAATTTTGTTCGTTTTACGCTTTATGTAGAGCTATCAGACAGTTTCTTGTTTGAATAAGCAGCCAATTGCACCTGCTCAAGATGTGACCTAAAATAAAAGTTAAATCTATTTCATGTTCTTTTGTTCAGCATTTGCAATACAACGACAACAACAACACAATGCTGCCTGTTTGAATTACATGGAATATCTATCTAGTAAACACTATAGATCTGGCGGATGGAACTAAATATAAATTAGAAAAAAGTATTCAAGCAAACAAGATATGCAAAAAGCAGAAAAATTACTTCATAACAAATTATTCCGGATTATCCTTCCAGTTTCCTGTTTCCGCCAAACTTGAGACGCTTGTTGATGACGTACTCACGGTACTGATAGACGCTGTCTTGAAAAATTTTATTTTTTGACATAACCCGGCGTTCTCAGATAGAACATGCAATGAATGCTCCTGTTTAAAAAAATTTCCCGTCAATGTTTTTATATAGTTATTTCATTTTTATGCATTCACTGAAAAATTCAATTAACAAATATATCGGTAAAAATAAATTACCCCTAGTTCATTAAAATCAAAAAAGTAAAAATGTATAGACTTTTCTTGGAAGGTGATCTATTATTGAATGCTGGCGTTTAAAACAAGCGTCCCAATCGTACACAGAACACTTGTACTAAACATCGGTGTTCAGAGTATGACACGTAGTGTTCCAAAATTGGAATACAGATGAACGCGTTCCGGTGTTCTCCCCCATTTACAGTGTAGTATTACTTAATGTGTCGTTCTTAGTCTAACCTTTCAGTGGACATTAATATTTACCTACTTATGTAATTAGGAAGTGATTATAAAGAAACTGTACTAATTTCTTTAAAATATAGAAAAGTTTGGGAAACTTCCCCAGGGCGCTCAGCACGCCATAAACGAAAATGTTGAAAGGGTCGGTTTGATTGAGCCTGTTCATGGACGGTAGTGGAAATGCATGCCCACCGTCCACGCCCTCTAGCCCCGGGTTGAGCAGAACTCAACATTTACCCCATGTTAAAGTACAAAAGGAATTAGAGACATCCGCAGATGTGTTCAAACGGCGATGAACATGGTACCTTCAATGATACACGTGTTGAGGCGTGTTAATTCCATGAAGAGCGACGTTTGGTCCCCAGATAAAGTAAAGGGTTTGCCCCAAAAAGAGAAAACAATGGGCCAGAACTAAACAAACTGGAATTTTGGAAGGGGATCTGAGGTTATGGAGCCTGGTATCACAGGAACTTTAAACCCCTCCAAAACAAAGAGTTTTTGTTTATTTTTTATTACTCTTAAGTTTAAAAATTT
This sequence comes from Mercenaria mercenaria, assembly GCF_021730395.1. NCBI lineage: Eukaryota > Metazoa > Mollusca > Bivalvia > Venerida > Veneridae > Mercenaria > Mercenaria mercenaria. The sequence goes on from NW_026459558.1 coordinate 10,696, forward strand.
AAAATCTTAGCTGATAAAATCGCTTGTAACACTCAAAAGACAAAAGAAAAATTAAATTGCTCGAACTGGCAAAACAAATTACGTTGATTGACACTTACATTACCCACTGTTTTTAATTATTTGACCTAAAAGTGTCATACATGTCGTATTGTCATTACTAATTATATATGCTTATCAGGGTTGTTAATAATTACTTGCAAAAGTAATGCATTAAATTAGCATTACTTGGGAAAAGATGGCATTAAATTAGCATTAGCATTACTCATTCTATCAAAATAATGCATTAAATTAGCATTACATAGAGTGCATTAGCATTAGCATTACCATTACTTTCTGAGAAT
>NW_026459559.1:0-36782 GCF_021730395.1 Mercenaria mercenaria
CATTGCATGTTATTATCACATACACTGTTTGTTTTTCATTAAATCATTTTAGTTTACCAGGGTCATCTACATGAATAGTTAAATATGTGTATGACTTCCTTGTATTATATCTGACTTTTTTCTTTTACCATTACTTTATATCTAAAAAAGCCAAAAAAAACCCACCTTATGTTGAAATACAGCATGCATGAGCATTTAAATTGTTAAAGAAAGTCAAATACCTATATACGAAAATTCGAAACTAAAGGAAGAAATGTTGTATGTGCAGTCACAGTCAATGAGGAACAACTTAATTTTTGGCGGTGTTACTGAACAAAAGGACGAGAGACCAGACGCACGCAACTGAGAGCCTCATACGTGTGCACCTGAAAGAGAAATTCAAAATGGCCGAAGATATAGTCAAAAGTATTAAAATCGAGCGCGCACATAGGATGGGCCATCAAAACGATGATCCTAACAAGTTAAGGTAGCAAGGTACACTTAGATGCGGAAATTTTGGGCACGGACGGTCTTACATGTAGCGAGTCGCAATATTGCACTTCCCCTGTGAGCAAAATTTGGGTGGCTATTTTATAAATTGTGTGCATGTTTTGTGATTCTAATTAATGGCAAGATCAGGATTCTCATACAAGAATAAAGAAAGTTATCAAAGCGAAAGGTTTACATCATCCATGAAAAATAGCGTGCCAAAATCAGCAATTTTGCACCTTTTGAACAGTCTACAATGATCCTGCTGCAAGAACACTGTCCAATTTTATTGCATTTCTTAATTTAATAGTCCTGAATGTCAGGACATAAACGGAATGGGGGCCCATCCAGCTCGTTTTTTTTCGGAAAAAAACGAAAATGTTTCCGAGTGTCAATCAACAAGCACAGAACCCTTCCGTGAATTAAATTTTTCCGCGAAATGGTGTCTCATTGATCATACAAAGCTAACAGCAGTTAGTTTTCCAATTGACATCAGAATTTTACATGTATCTGCTGTATAAATTTTCTAAAGAATTAATAATCATTATTTCTCACCTTCATTTACAGACATCCAAAAGCACGATGTTCTCTTTATAACAAATATTGACGGGGGCCAAAATTCGAAAGTGTACCCTGCTACCTAATTAACAGAAAAATTGTGTGTAAGTTTGCGTACTTCAAAGATAAAGAGCTAGCTAAGAGTTACCGCAAAAATCTAGATAAGAAATTACACTTTGTTCATGATCAATTCCCGCCGGAAGTTGTAGCAAAACGGCGTCGTTTGATACCAAAATTGAAAGAAGCCCTCAAAGACAATAAAGATGCCTGGATTTCGTACGATACATTTTCATACGATACACTGTTCATCGAAGGCAAACCAATTAGAGATAATCTGTAGGATTTTTCGGAGAATGGACCTAAAATTTGTGTTTGGAATTGTAACGGATTGACCCAAACAAAACTTTGTGACCTTGAATTTGTGGATAAGATTGCTAAAAAAATGATGTCATTTTTATGTTAGAATCTTGGACGGACTCTAATTCAAATATTGAGTTGAATGATTTTACTTGCTTCAATTTCTATAGGAAATTTAAACACAGAAGGGCCAAAAGAAATAGTGGAGGGGTTGTCTTATTTATTCGAAATACCATAAAATCTGGAATAACCATTGTAAGGAATCATTTTGACACCATTATCTGGCTAAAATTTGATAAACACTTCTTTGAGATCCAAAATGATGTTTTTCTAGAGGGGTGGGGGGGGGGGGGGGACATGTGGGGTGATGAGTCACCAGCTTCAAGCATAATTAACGAAGATTTATTTGAAATTGTTGCAAATGACATTTTTCATTTTGGAAATTTAGGTACCGTACTGGTGGCTGAAGACTGGAATGCTCGTGTGGGCACCAGATCTGATTTTGTTGCTTGTGACCGGCAAATTTCTGACTTAGACTCAGTTGATTATCTTCCAGATGTACCATTATTACGGGCCTCATATGATAAGGTGTGCAATGGAAGGGGAGTTAAAATGTTAGATTTATGTAAGACTACCTCAATGCGATTAGCTAACGGTCGGCTACACAATGACTATAATAATGGGTTTTTCACTTACTACAATAGACAGTGTAGTAGTACAATAGAATCATCTATTATGAATGAACGGTTTTTTCAATATAATTGACTCGTTTGAAATCGGTCAATTTAACGAATTCAGTGATCATGCACAAATATGTTTACATTAAATTGAAAAGCTTACATGCAAAATAGTGATGTGACTAGTGATGTAGACAAAATGTATAATATAAAAGGGTCTGAGGATCACAAAGATGAATTTAGGCGTGGCCTAATAGGGAATTTACCAACATTTAATAGAATTGTATATGACACTGTTGTACATGCACACTGTGGATGTAGACAATTTGATTTGAATTTTCAAAAGTATTTGTGAAGTAGCAGATCCACTTTTTAAAACGTTTGTAATAATTTTAAACGAAATCAATTTTCAATAACTCTTGGTTTGATGCCGACTGTATCACGGCTAAACGTAAATACAAACAGGCACTGTTTGTTTTTAATCAAAATAAATCACAGGAAGATAGAAATAGTTTATGTAATGCAAAAAAGGAATACAAATGTATTATTAAAATTAAAGAAACGAGCACACAAAATTCAAAATCTAAGGAGTTGGCTGAACTAAAGAAAAGTAAACCTAAGGACTTTTGGAAACACTTCAAAAAGAAAACTTATGTGTCGGTGCTGATATAAAAGTAAATGAATTTCATGAGTATTTTTCTAAAATGTTTGATGATATAAGGACAACAGTAGTAAAAGAAGCAGAAGATTTTAATTCTAAAGATGATTGTAATGTAAATGACCCTATTTTTGATGAGTTAAACACTCCTATTACCTCTGTTGAAGTAAGAAAATGCTGTTAAACGCCTAAAACAGAAATAAGGCATCATGTCTAGTGATAATTTACTGAACGAATATATTTTATTGTTTCTATTGACACATTAGTTGGCCATTTAACAGATATGTTTAATATAGTTTAGATTTGGGACATTTTCCCGAATCATGGTCATATGGTTATATTGTACCAATATACAAAAAAGGAGATGTCAGAGCTCCAGACAATTACAGGGGCATAACCCTACTAAGTAATTTTGGGGTAAATTATTACTAGTATATTGACGCATAGAGTGGAGAGATGGTTTGATAAGTACAATATTTTGTCAGATGCCCAGTTTGGTTTCCGCAAAGGCTGTAGTACAGTAGTGCGACTTTTGTTCTTACATAGTATAGTTGAACATGTTTGTCACAAAAATTAAGGTTCCCTTGTGCATTTATTGACCTGAAAAAGGCATTTGATTCAGTTTACCGTAATGGTCTGTGGTATAAACTTTCAAATTAGGCATTGATGGCAAACTGCTGAGGATTTTAAAGCCATGTACCATAATTGTCAAATCTTGTGTAAGACATTGTAATAGTTTATCTGATTTTTTTAACATATCAGTGGGCTTACATCAAGGTCAAAATAACTCTCCAGCTCTGTTTGCTTTATTTTTAGAAGATTTGGAACTGTATTTACAGAACGATATAAATTCTGGATTATCTTTATATGAAATTTGTGTTATTTTACTATTATTTGCGGATGACATGGTAATATTGGGCCATTCCCAAGAAGATTTGCAAACTAATCTTAATAGTTTATATGAATACTGTCAATTATGGGGACTTGAAGTCAATACTACAAAGACCAAAATAGTTGTTTTCGCAAAAGGGGTAATATCTGTCCCCATGAAACTTGGTTTTATAATAATGAACAAATTGAAGTTGTTGATGACTTCAATTATTAAGGTGTTGTTTTAACTATACAGGTTTCTTTGTACTTAATAACCATTACGTCTGTGGGAAAGCCTTAAAGGCTATGAATGTTTTGTCATATAATGTAAATAAGTACGAATTATCACCACATGTTGTATTGCAATTGTTTGACTCATTTGTGGGTCTATTCTAAATTATGCTTGTCTGTTTGGGGATTTACCAAAAGTAAGGATCTAGAAAGGATCCACTAAAATTCTGTAAATCTATTTTGGGTGTTAAACTTAGTACCAGTAATGCGGCAGTTTATGGCGAAATGGGAAGATACCCTTTATACATAAATAGATATGTTCAAATAATCAAGTACTGGTTTAAATTATTGCATATAAACAATATTTACTAAATGTAGTGTATGACAATGCTTTAAATGAATGTAAGAAAGGTTGTAAAAATTGGGTTTCCAAAGTAAAATGTTTGCTTGAAGAATATGGTTTTTCAGATATATGGAATAACCCACTTGCTTATCAGTCAAATGTGTTTTTACTAACATTTAAAGAAGGGCTATAGATTGTTTTAAGCAAAAGTGGTTTTCTGATATTGCAAACAACAATGTATTAAATACTTTGTATATGTATATTAAACCTGTATTGGTATGGAAAGTTATCTAGAAAAAATTGTTTTTTAAAAAAATAGGCAATATTAAAACCCCTATTAGGGTATCTGCACATAGTTTGCGCGTAGAAACTGGAATATATGGTAGAGATAGATTGGAGAGAAATCAAAGAATTTGTCAACTCTGGTAATGTCTACGATATTGAGGACGAGTTTCATTTTATTTTGAAATGTAACTTTTATAATGAATATCGTAAGCAAATGTATACAAAGGTACTACTATGAAAGACCAAATATGCATAAATTTGTCGAACTATTGCAGTGTACTAAAATCTGTTCAGTTAGGTTATGTAGATATATCAGATTGGCAAGCGATAAAAGGAATACTATGTTACTTAGATGTCCGCACTTTAAGTCAAATATTTCTCAATCGATCTTCACTAAACTTGAAAAAATATGTGTGACCATAAGACCTCGGGCCAAGTTCGATAACTAGCTAAACCGGTCCAGGCAAAATTGGAGTTACTTTGGAGTAACGGCCATTGATTTACCGAAAAATCGGCCTTGTTGCTCTTGTCCGCAATTTAAGCCAATTATTTCTTATCCGATTTTCACCAAACTTGAACAAAATGTGTTTGACCATAAAGGGCCAAGTTGGATACCTAGCCAAATCGGTTCATGCATTTTGGAGTTACGGCCCTTGAATTACCGAAAAATCAGCTCTTTTTCTGTTGTCCGCACTCCAAGTTGAACATTTCCAACACGATCTTCGCCAAATTTGTATAAAATTGTTTGACTGTAAGACCTCTGACAAGTTCGATAATGAGCCAAAGCGGAGTTTGGGCCCGTGAATTGTTGTGATAATCTGTATATAAAGGCTTAACTTGCAATTTAGATGATTAGGCAGTTGTGAGAGGCATTCCCTTTTCTTAAAAGCAGCTCTATTTTTAGTGTTGATATGATTGTTTCATGTGTATACGAAATTATTATCTGTGCTCATCCCACATTGCATAAAAGCATTGACAATTATAACTGCATTGAAACATTAATACCAGCAGGACTAACAACTAGTTATTTTTTGTCATAGTGAATATAACATAGTTCAGTCTTCCAGATAGTTTATGTAACTATATCAATATTGAATAGCAATCACTGATGTTGTTATTGTAACGTTTTTTGTGTTCCTTCGCAACATCATCATCTTATTTTAAGACCGTTACGATTCGCGGGTCTTTTGCCCCGGGACCTCCCAGTTTACATTTTTAGGTTTGTCGCAACAATTGAAAGGGAAATAACTGCTACATCTTTATTTACAGTTAAGCGGTTTTGGGTTGTCCCCCTTGAGTTATCATTGTTATATAGTTACCCACTTAAAGTATCAAACAAGTGATTATTTTGATGCTGGGTGTTATGGTGGTTGCTGTGTTCTGGGGTGTTCTGGGGGGTCTTGGGTTAAAAAGACCTGCCCGTTACGCTTGTTACGATCCGTCTCCATTTAAAGTTTAAATTTTCAACAACTTTGCCACGTGATCATATCTTATATGTCAATGTATATCATGTAATGAGGTACTATATGTACAAATTACTGAATAAACTTTGTTCTGTTCTGTTATATAATTGCTCCCTAATAGCCTAATTTATCATGACATGTAAAAGCTAGCTACCTTAAAGTCTTAAACATCACTATCAGTGGCCTACTGTTAATTGATAAAAAGGTGTTAAAAGATAATAGATTCTGTCTGATATTTTGGGTGACACATCTAATTATTTCACACTTCTATGGCTATTACAAATATGATAGATAAGATAGATAACTTTATTTCTTTCATATAGGCTACAAAAACCCATGATGACATATAATTTTCATAATACAAGATATAGCAAAACAGTGGTAAATCACACTATGCGAAACTTTTCAATTGGAATTTAAAAAATTCTGTTCCGGAGAAGGTCAGAAATATCTATGAGAAAAAAAAATCTGTCCTCTAACCTTTTTACTACTGAAAATAATGCAAAAAAAAAAAAAAAAAAAAAAAAAAAAAAAAAAAAAAAAAAAAAAACATTTACTGTAAATTTTTAAACAATTTGGGACTCGTGGCAGTAACTACTCCAAAAGTGTTTGTTTTACCTGATACTCTTAGATATTTCTGACATTATCAAAATACCGACAGTGTAAAGAGTGCAAAATTTAGAAATTATTATCGGTATATAATAGATACATTTACATACATGAAAACAATAACAAACACATATTACACCTATCTATACAGATATACATGTGGCACATATCAATATATAATTAAAAGATTACGAAAAAAATTACACTCACAATTTTACATATACATACATATAATTATGTACCACATATAATATAATAACAAAGATGATATGTGACTAAAAAAAAAACAGAACAAAACTAAACAGTTAACCTTTAACGAAAGGAGACAAAAGACAAAGGATAACTGAATGAGTTTCATTCCGACGAGATTGTACAAAAATTCAGGGTTTTTTATTTATTTATTTTATTATATATATATATTTTGTTTTTGTTTTGGTAGCTCTTACCGAAAACCGAAAGCGTAAGAGTTTTTTTTTTTTTTTTTTTTAATTTTGCACACAATCGATGCTTAAAACAAAAGTCATTCCTAAATATTTATAATGAAGATGAAAGCAAAATGTTTTGAAAATGTAATGTCCTACAAAATTGTTTTTCTGATTTCAAATGCATTATGTATGAATTTTCCTAAATTCGTACTATATTTTGATTTTCTGAATTTAAAAGTTCTACGAATTTGAACATATTCGGTCTGTGCCACTTATGAACTTTGAGTTGTCCCAGGCTTTAAATGTATTTTTCAAAATCTTTCAGGTGTACATTGAACAGAAGGCAATTATACCATTACACAGTTTATTAAAAACAAACAACAATCTATTAGAGAACTGCTATAACCTGTGTAAATAACAGCATACATGTGTATTATGTTTTTTTCCAGTGATACAGAAAAAAATGCCTAAGTAATGCTAAGCATTAGCATTAGCATTACTTACTTTTGGGATTAAATTAGCATTATTTTCAATGCTAAAATTGTGGCAATAATCATTACTTGGCATTTTTTGCAAAAAATAATGCATTACTAATGCATTAGCATTAGCATTACTACAACCCCGATGCTTATGTTTGTTAACTCAAGATAAATACAGCTTCAAAACCCTAAACATTGATTAAGACACAATACGTATGCAGCACATGCAATACATAAACAACAATTTTATAGAATCGGCTGTTCAACTGTTCTGACATTGTAAATATAACAGTGTTATACATTGTGGGTCTGATCCGCTGGAAGTGCAGCCCTGTAGATTACATTTGCATAAGTCGTAATAAATGAACTATAATGTTATGATCTGATATGTGACAGAGCAATAAGATCATATACCTTTTACAGAAACAGTTTTATAATATTAGAATAGTATTGAAGAGCTTGTGGAATATACAGTCTCGTATAATTCACTTTGAATGACCATTTACATGTTTTATCTTATTACAATAAACATTTTTGTCTGTCTGCTGAATAATGTGCCATACTCGTCCTTATGCGACACATACATTAGCAAACTACTTTTATGTTCTTTACTCTCCTGCGAAAATGAACATTATTTATTCATATTTTCATTGATAAACAAAATTTATTTTTTTTTATCAAAAAATTTCAAAATTAAACCTTATCATGTAAATACGATTTACGAATAGTCAGGCGCGTAGCTGGGACATTCTTCATAGTACTCAAAGGTAATGGGGTGGAGGATCGTGGTACCCTCCCCTTGATTATAGTTGAATGTGAGAACCGCAAATGGTGCATTTTGGCGTGTATTTGAAGCAAAAATATTGCACGAAAACTTTGTTCGTTTTTTAATCTTTCATATAAAAGGATTTACTAGGTATGCACGTAATTTATTGCAAGTGCGATCTGTGGTTCATTGATCCATGTTATGCGTATGCAGTATTTATTCAAAATAGATGGTTGGTGGTTACACTTTCAAATATCATTTCGATTGGATATATCATTCAAGACATAATTATGTTTATAAGTATATACATATGCAATATAGTTGTTAAAGGAATTTTGCCCTTACTCCAAACTGAATACTAATAATACAGAAGCGTGAAACGCAAAACCACGATGACGAAGCGCCAGACCACAATGCGAAAGTATGAATATTTCAGGCTACAGCATTAGCATTGGGTAGACATTGTACCAACAATATTGAATATCATAAAACAAATACTATAAACGTAACGTGATTGTTGGTATCTATCTAAACGACATCTAAAACCAAGTATTACACTGAAATATTTTCGCAACTATGTCTATTGGATTTCAATTTCACGATTTTACTTCTTCTTCCTCCGTTAATCTAACGTATATTGCCCCGCTTTGCGGAGCTACGTATTTAATAACAAAACATATAAACAAATAACATACTAGTATATTATATGGTGGCTTATTTCTGCCATTTCGTTCTGTGACGTATGTAACGCAATGACATTTGATAGCGTTCCCGAGGTAATTTGATTATTGTTTCATCATAATTTAACCACTTAGCATCAAAGCGGAGCCAGGTTTATCTGCGAGCTGAAAGAGTTAGCCCGAATGACCTGCTTAGAAGCCAGCTTTACGGTAACGTGAATGTATTTCTACACAGTGATGAATTTGGGAACATTCGCCGGAAGTTAGCAAGGCGCATTTAGCGGCTAGGAAGTAGTTTCTCTGCAGTGAGGAGAGAACGTCATTCGACCGCTCAAATTCTATATATCGACTGTTTATGGCACATTGATATGGTAAAAACATGGTCGCTATGACTTATTTTCTCTAAATGCCTTGTCAAAACAATTTAACGAAAACGATATTTCAGGGAAACTGTTGACACTATGATTTGTAAAATGTGATGGCCGCTGGTGGCCGTGACTTGCTAGAACATATGTGTGTAGTAATATCTGTCGAGCGGTGAAGTTCAGGTGTTCGTTCTAGGGGCCATCAGGCCCTTTTTTTTTTTAGAAAAAATATCCGAACGTCGATATGGCATCTTTTTTTGGCGCTCAAAATCGTTTCTCGAGTGCTATCTTTTTGCGATCGAAACCGACAGTTTATCTGAGGCAGGGACTTCTTTTCTGAGCGCGCGAATCTTTTTTCTTGCGCCGTCATTTTTATGTGGAGTGCTCGAGATTTTTTATTTTAAAAATGTGCCCAAATTCTTTTCCCCTTAAAAAAGACATTTTAATTTTTTTTTAAAATTTAAATACAAAGGGGTTTTGTTTTTGTTCAAAACCCCCCTTCTTCTACTTTTAGGAACCCTGTTCGTGCCATTTTAAATTGTCCCCTCGCTAACCGCGAAAACGCGAAAATTTATCCGTTGTGCCTTGTCCAAAAAAACTTACTTACATGCGGATTTAAAACCCTCGCGGGTTTTAAGGGGCGAAATTTTTCGTCTTATTTTTCGCTTGTCTTTTTAAACCTCGCATCGTAAAAATTGAAATAAAAATTGCATAGTTGCGAGAATTAGTAAAATTCTCCCCCATTGTGCATTGTCGCACTGTCGCTTGGGATTATATTTCTGGAAAAAATTGATCGAAAAAAAAATTTTTTTGGGTATTATTTATAAATTACACCGAAACAAATTTCTAATGCAGTCTTGCGGGCGAAACCAAAAAATTTCCGACTGTCCCTTTATTTCAAAAAAAAAATAAAGTTTTCTTTTTTTTTCTACCCATATCAGATTTTCAGAGACTTATGCTTTTTTAAAATATCTGAACGTTTGTCCCCCAAAAAGAAAAACATCTGTTCGCCCGGATGTAGTTAATTTAGGGTATAAAAGCTGTTTTCTGTATTTTCAATAGGAAAAAAAGTTCGGGGTTTTTCTTTAACTTAAAATAATTTTTAAAAATTTTTCCATGATAAGTTATTTTAATGAAATCTTTTAAAATAAAAAATTCTTTTCGGGTTTTCTAAAAGGTATGTAATTTATAGTTTTTTCCCCCAAAAGGGTTTTTGGGGTCGGGGGCCCAATAAAAAAAGTGTCCCATTTTTGGGGGAAAATATTTTTTATTTTTTCTTTATTTAAATTTGAGGAGTGGGTTTTGCAGAGAAGTTTAAAATTTTTTAAATTTTTGGGAGTTTTTTTTTTTAAAAAAGGAAAAGAGCTAGCCGGGTACCTCGAGGAACAGGTCAATTTCAGGTTCGAACCCGGTCGGCTGGGGTCAAAGCCATGGGTTTAAATTTTCGGTAATTTTCTCAAAAAAATTGAAGTTTCACGGGCGTCAAAGCGTCCGGGAAAACAAAATACAATCTTCACAAAAGCCCAAACAACACCTTTGGGAAAAAAAATTCTTTTCGGCCCCCGGCCAGGCCAGTTTTAGTTTGGTCTGAAACCCTACCGAATATAACAAGTTTGGTCTTTTTCTGATACCTGTCTTGAGTCTGATGGCTTTATTTTGACTTGTAAGTAGCTTGACATTCCCAACATATCCTTTTTGGGGAGGGGGATTTTTACCCGGATGTAGAGACTCAAAACTCCCCAAACCCAAGGCTATAGGAGGTACTCGTACAGGGGCATCAATCGTTACCCAGGATTTTATGGAAAAAACCTTTCCGAGGGTGGTAAAAATAAGCAGATTTTAAAAGTTCAACACTGCTTGGTTACCTTTACAACCTGCCCGGGACTTTCGGGCTATACTAGGTCCCTTTGAACGGGGTTTCTCAATTTTTAGTAGGACCTTTTCCTACCGGCATGTTTAAATATATGTACTTTGTCATGGTAACGGGGGTTTTTAAAACCCGGGGTTTAAATCAAACGGGTCAAAAACCCGTACGACATGACAAATTTGACGTTTTTCCCTAAGTTTAAACCCACCCCGGGTGACCTTATAGGACCTCCCAGGACCTTTTTGGGTTTTTCAATACTAAACTTGAATTATTCGATAAAAGGCCCTTTTCCTATCTTATGTTTTATAACTTTGGTTTTTAAACCCGGGTCACGGGGGCACCCAAAACCGGGTTAAAACCCCCGTCCAAATTGATAAAAATAATGCTTTTTTGGGACTCCAACTTTCCTCCAAAATTTTATTTTATGTCCTGCCCTCGGGATGGAAATCCGTATCCCCAAAAATTGGTTTTTTTAAACCCATTTGTTTATGATCTTTAAAAGTCAGGACCATTTGTTGAAAGGGTTTTTATGTATGCACAGAGGCTCAAAACCGGGTTTTTAAAAATTGTTCAGTTGGGTTTTTAAAAATGATGTTTTTCGTTTTTGCTTTTGTTGTTTTTCCATTTTTCATCTCCCGGGTGCCCCTCGGGGGGTTTTTCCCTTGCCCCTTTTAAACCTATTTAAAAATTTAGATATGTTATTTAGGTACAATATTAAATTCCAGTTATTTTTGTAAAGGGGGGGTTTCCCTTCTCATCAGATGAAATATCAATAAAAAAAGGCCCTTTTTTATGAAAAATTTCCTTTTCCGGCTTTCCTTTTTTCATTTCCTGTCCCCATTTTGCGTGGGTGAATTTTGAAAACCCCTTTGAAAGGTCTGCGGTGGTTGCCTATCTTTTTTGGGGGTTCCCTTTTTTAAAGTCATGGCGCATCAGAGTTTGTATAAAAAAATCTTTGGTTTTTAGATCAGGTTTCCCACGACTGTTATCTTTGTTTAAAAAATTTAATTTTTTAAAAATTGTATAGGTTAGCTTTGTAAAACCCTTTTGTTTTTTTGGGCCGACCTTTTAAAACCCTTCGGGAGGGGGTTTTTTTTGGGGTTGTTGTTTTTTTTTTTTTACTTTTGTTTTTTTCCCACTGCCCAATATATAGTTTATTTCTCACACTATTTTTTGATAATTAAAGGGGAAAATTTAAATGTAATTAAAAGATTTTTGTTATAAATTTTCTTTATTTCTTTTTACTTTCGTGTCCTTTGTTTATTCAATAAAAGTTTTTTCCTTTTTTTAGGCATTGTTTTTAAATTTCTGCAGGAAGGGTTTTGGGGGGTGGGGGGGGGGGGGGGGGTGCGGTACGGGGAAAATTAATTTTGGGTAAATTTCTAGAGGTTTTAAACCAAGTAATTTGGTTTGGGTTTAACTTGTTTTTTTTTTTGCAAGCTTATTTATGTCCCCCACTGGATACCCTCCGGGAAGATGTTAAAAAGGGTTGTGGGGGATAGGCAAGAACTTTTTTTCCCAGAATTATGTTAGGCAAATTGCGGTTTTAAAATTTATAATATGTTAAAATTAATTCTTTTTTGGGGTGCACAATCGGGATTCTGGGACAAATCGAATTTGAGGAATACCTTAATAAAAAATGTGCATGTAAAAAAGTGGGGCCCCCTTTAAATTTGTCGCCCCCCCTTTTAAATCTTTAAAATCTTTTAAAATGGCAAAATGTTCGGGAAAATACTTGTTTGCTTTTAAATTGGGGCTTCACTATATCTACTTTAAATTTGGATTAAATTATTTACGGGGTTTTTGAGCCCCCGGCGGAAAATGCGCGGACAGAATTTGGAATTTTTTAAAGGGTTTAATTACGGATTTTGTTCAGGTAATGGGAAATTCGATTTTTCTTGCAACCCCTCTTTGGGGTAGATGAAGAGGGGTTTCTGAACAAAAAGGGAAAACCCTTGGTATAATTTGAAAAATACTTTCGTCTTTTTTATATGGTGGTATGTTTAGGACAATTTTTAAAATTTAAGTTATCTGAGCACTCCCCCTTAATATGTCGTGCGCACGAAATAAGTTTTTTCCCCGCGCTCGAGAAAAGTTTGTCGTGCTTCGAGAAAAAAAATGTCGTCCCCGTCAAAATAAGATGTGCAGAGATACGATTTGAGCCCCCAGGGGAAAAAGTGCCATATCGAGCGTTCGAGTTATTTTTTTTTTGAAAAAAAAATTGGTAGGGAGGTTTCAGATCGACCCACCTGAGTTTCACCCCCTGGGAAACAGTATTACAAACCCCACATATGTTCGAAGTAACGGCCCCAGCGGCCATCACTTTTTTTACAAATCTATTTGTAAACATTTTCCCTTTGAAATATCGTTTTCGTTAAATTTTTTTTTGACAAGGCTTTGAGGAAAATAAGTCATAGCGCCCAATTTTTTTCCTTTATCAATGTGCCAAAAAACATTTCGATATTTTGAATTTGGGGGCGGTTCGAATGACTTTTCTTTTCCTCACTGCAGAAAAAAAATATTCCCTAAAACCAAATGCGCCTTGTTTAATTTCCCGGCAAAATTTTTCCCCCCCCCCAAAATTCATCACTGTGTAAAATTTACATTCACGTTACCTTTTAAAGGGGTTTCCCTAAGCAGGTCTTCGGGCTAACTCTTTCGGGCTCGAAAGAAAAACCCTGGCTCCGTTTTGATGTTTTGTGGTTAATTTTATGAGGGAAAAAATAATCAAATTCCTCGGTGAACGCTATCAAATTTGTCATTGGTTACTTTCGTCACAAAAGGGAAAAGGGCCCAGAAATAAGCCCCCTTTATAATATATTTGTATGTTTTTTGGTTTTATGTTTTGTTATTAAATACGTAGCCCCGAAAAGGGCGGGGCAATATAGGGTTAGTTTAAAGGGGAAGAAGGGGGGAAAAATTTTTAAAGATTTTTTTTTCCGGGGATGTTTTAAAAAGGGGTGTGGGGAGGGGGGGGCGGGGTGTTTTTATGTCTCGGTTGGTTGGGGTTTGGGGGGTGTTTTTTTCGGGGGGAAAGGTGATGGAAGACTAAGGCACAAAAAATAAATTTTTTTTGGGTCAGGTTTGGGGGGGTTTAATTTGTTTTTTGAGGGTTACGTGCTTTTTTTGCACTGCTTAAATCTTCGATTTAACCCAAAACCCCACCTATGGGGGGTTTTAGAATTTAAACCTGAACCTTGTTTTTGGGTATATGCAAGGTTTTTTTTGCAGTTTCTTTTCCCTTTTGGACTTCAGAAAATAAAGTTTTCCCCCGGGTTGAATTTTTGGGGGGAAAAAAAGCTTTTTTTTTAAAGAAAATTCAAAAATGGCCGCCATGTAAATTTTGGTCTTTACATTTCCCTTGAAAAAAATTATGAAAATCTTTGTAGGGGGGTTTTTTATTCAAATTTTTTTTTGTTTTATGCTGTTCTTTAGATTGGGCATTCCTTTTTTCCCCTTTTTATCGAATGACTTTCGCTCGGGAGACCCTTGGGCATTTTCCTATTTTTAAAAACACCCAGAACCTTTAAACCTACTGACGGGCGTATATTTATTTTGTTTTTTCTTTGGTTTGATTATTTAAAATGTTAAAGGTGTTGTTGTATTTGCATTATTTTTCTTGTTATTACAAGCACTTTAAAATTAATTAGTTAGAGAAAAGAAACCCCAATTAATTGAAACCCAAACAGATGGGTTTTCAGAAGAATCACCACCAACAAAAAACCCCCTTTCTAAACTTAAAAAATGAAAAAATATAAAAACAGACGCACAATATGAATATGTTAGTTAAAAAAGAAACTTTTTTTTAAACAGGGTAAATCATTTTTTTGACCTTTTTGTTACTTTCCGTAACGGGACCTTTATTTTCTTTTACCAAATTAAAAATTACAGGGAACTTGCATTACAAAGAATTGAAAAAATTTCAAAGCGTTTGTGATGTTTTCTTTATTTTAAAATTCCCCTTTAAAAAAGGGGAAAGGAAAATAATTTTAAATTTTCATTAGGAGAAAAGTCAAGAAAAAAAAGGAGAAAATTTAAACATTAAATTTGCCCGTCCCTCCCTAGAAAAATTTTAAAGGGTTTACAGGGTATGTCGGGCAACATGAATTAGTGTTTAAAATGATAAATGCTGTTTTTAAAATTCATCCCTTTACTGTTTTTTTAAAAAACCCCAAATTAAACCCTTGTCCAGGTTTTTCCAAAAGTTTTTGGAATTTTCCCAAATTTTTAAGCATTAGTACTTCTAAATTTTTTTCTTTTGAAAGAACAATCAAAACCCCGGAAAGCCCTCCTCGGGAACATGTACAGTTCAGCTCGAGTCTGTTTTCCCCCAAACCCGACTGGCCACTGTTCCCTTTTAAATTAGTCTTTTTGCCCCAATTTCACTGTCCCAGTATAAACTTTTAAAAACCCCATTTTTAAAACTGGAGACTCATGCCCCAAAAAGAGAAAACTTAAAATTGCTGCCAAAATTTATTTTTGGGGTTTTCATAATTTTAAATCAGTTATGGTTATTTTCGTTTCCCAAACATGTGTTAGTTTTTTGAAAGATTTTGTAATTAAATATATTTTTTTTTTAAAAGAAATATATCTATAAAAACCAAACCACTGAATTATGAATTACCCGGGTTTTGACTTTTCCTATTTTTTAACATAATTTTTAGTTTGTGAATTCATAGGAACAGCAGGAACGCCGCTGTCCCTTTTACTTTTACCTCCTTATATCCAAATTCAGTTTGTGTTTTTAGGGAATATAGATTTAAATTTGATATAGGGGACAATGAAAAACAAAAATAAAATCATATTAAAAGTTTGTTAGAAAATTTTTTATTTTCTTTTTTAAACAATCAAGCCCCTTTTAAAATTTTTTAACACTCGTTATTTTCATCGGGAATAAGTTTGTTGGTAAGGCTAAAGTTAAAGGAAAAAAAACAAAACCAGAAGTAAAAAATTTGCTGTGATTAAATTGGAAGCTACCTTTTAGTTTTGGGTTTTGGACACATATTATAAGCATCTTCTTATGTTTTTGTTTAAATTTGGGGGCCCCAAAATATTTTTAAAAACCCCAAAACTGCATATTTTTTTTAAAATTTTTAAAAATTTCAAACTTTTTATTTAAAACTAAAACTTTTTTTCCCCCTTTTTTAATTAACCCCCATTTTGGGGGAATTTTTTTAACCCCCCCAAAACAAAGTTAATTTCAAAATTTTTAAAAATTTACAGTCAAAAAATTTAAGGAAGTCATTTTTTAAAAATGAGAAAAATTAGGGGGGGTTTTTGGAAGGATTTTAAAACCAAATTTTTTACTAGATTACATGTTTTTTTTTAAGCTTTTTTAAAATTTATATAGTAGCCTAAATTAAATTTTTTAAGTGGATAAAAAAATTAGCTTTGTATCATATTATTGACCAAAATTTTGTAAATTTCCAGACAAAAAGGGGGTTTTCCCTTGCTTTTTTAAAGTAAAAGGAGTATATTTTCAAGTTCCCGGGGTTAAGCTTTTTAATATTTAAAGTTCATCTTTGAGGTTATCATTTGAATTTAAAAAAATTATTACTTGTAATACACATTTGTATCGTTTTGTTTATAATCACCAGCGTAAAAATTTATCTCCCATGTGTTTACAAATTCGGATGAAATATCCGCCCCGGAGGGCACCTACAAATCGACCCGTAACGGGGGTTTCCCCCGGGGGTTTACCGCCCAAAGGGGGCAGTTTCGTTTTATTTCGATTTCCCCAGAGCAAAAACTTAAAAACCCGTTCAAAATATTGACTTAAAAATCAAATTATGAAAAGGAGGCGGGGAGATGAGGGTACGGCCCCTTTAAAAATGTTTGGGTGGTCAAAGTTCAATGTCACAAAACTCAGTTCAAATGGAAAAGCTGCCCTTTTGTATTTTGTTTCCAGTTCCCCAATTTTAAAAACTTTTTAAAAGGTTTTGGCCCTTTTAAACCCTTCGGTATAGATAGGAATTAATAAGACGTTTTGCGAAGTGTAAAACCCCACACCCACTTTTCCCCTTATACAATTTTTGCCCCTTTCTCCCCCCACACAAACAAACAAACACACCAGTCACCCCGCCATAAAAACAAAAAACTGTCACATTGCCCCCTTTTTTGGACTCAAAACCCCCAAAAAAATTTGGTCCTTTGTAGTTTGTGAAAGGGGAAAAAAACTTTTTTGAAAGTCCATTTAGAAAAAACAGACAAAAGGATCAAACCCTTGCAGTGGGGAAATATACGGGTTTTTATTGCAGTTCTCTGCCCTTACATGTGTAAATTGATCTAAAAAAGCATTTAACAGGGACACTAAAGGGTGATTTAAAAAACGAAAGGGAAAAATTGGGTGATATTTCTTTAGAACTCTTTATTTGATGTACAAAAATTTTGTGTTTTTAATAATAATTTTTTTGTATCTTGATTTTTTTTCTTTTGTTCTTATAACATTTTTCCCCCATTAAAAAAATTTTGCTTTTACGGAAAAAAAAAAACGTTTTAAATGCAGAGGGAAAAAAACAAAATTCGGAATATTACGGGGTTTTCGTGTTTGTAACGCCTTGGTACTCCCGGGTTTTTTGACGTAAAGTTCCAGCGCTTTTTTAATACGCTCTTAAAAAAAAAAGTCCCTTTAAAAATTTTTCGGGTTTTTTTTTAAATTTTTAATATGTTTTTTGAGTGTAGTATGAAAGAAAAAGTTTAAATTCAACTGGTGGTAGGTGAAGATGGAAAAAACCCGGTTCTTAGGAAAACCTGTTTAAAGGGGGGGTAACTGGGGAAAAGGCCTTTTTTCGAAAAAAACTTTCCTCGAGCCGGATTTTTTCCCTTCTGCACCAAACTCCCCAGTGAAAAAAAAAAAATCTTATTTTATAAAACAAAGGGAAAATCAAAATTGGAAAAAAATTTTAAAAAAAAAAAATTTTAATTTTAAGGGGTTTTAACTGTTAAAAAACGGGGAAAGTTCATTTATCACTACCTCCCTTTTTTTTCATTCTAAATTCTTCCCGTTTTTATAGTGTTTTTTAAAGTGCTGTTTTAAAACGGATCTGAGCGGTCCCCGTTTCGGGAGCCCCGGATTCAAAATTTTTGCGTAAAATTTTGGAAAAGGGGCACCGTTTTTATCTTATTTTTTTCCTCTTTTTCTTTTCATTCTTTCCGGGATTTTTTTCCCAAGCAAAAATTGGGAAAAGGGACAGAGATTTGCATCTAAAACCCAACTAAAATAATTCCGTTATTCGTTTTGGGAAAAAAAAAAAGATACACATACTGATAAAAAAGGGTTTGGATTTTCCCTACCTGAGTGTTCTTTTTTTAATACGGTCAAATGCTGATGGCGCTTGACCTTAGGGTTTCAAAAAAGTTGCAGCGGATGGGGATTTTGAATTTAAACTTTTAAATTTAAAACTTTTTAAACCCCTTTTTTAAGTCCGTTTTGGGCCCTTGCCCAAACGTTTTTAAAATTTTATATTGTTGTTATTTTTTTGGGTAGTTTTTTTATTGTTATTAATGTTTGTCTTTTATATTCAAAAAAGTCATTATTGTTTTTTATTTTTTCTTTTATTTTTTTTGTATCTTTGATATTGTTATTAAAATGGCGTTTTCATTCATTTTCGAAGTTTCCCATTGTTTTTTTTTTTGTCGTTATTTTATTGTATGTTCAAATTTTCTTAGGGAAAAACCCGCCATTATGTTATTCTTTATTTCGTTTTTTTTTTGTATTTTTTGAAAATTGTTATTCAATGTGGGGTTTTTTCCCTTATTCAAAATATTACCATTGTTTTTGTATAGGTCGTTTTTTTTTGTATGTTCGATATTTTTTTGAAAAAAGTCTTTCCATTGTTGTTCAATATCGGCGTTTCTATTTAAAAAAAGGGTTTCTTTTATTTTTTGTTATGTGTTTGTTTTTGGTATGCGTGGGTTTGTGTATTTTTTTCGGGGGAAATCGCACATACAATAAGAATATCAAGTTTTTAAAAAAATAATGAAATTTACAAAAAACAAAAACGTTTTTTTACAATAAAAATTTTTAAAGTTTTTAGTTTTTTTAATGTTATCATGTTGTGCCTTTTCTAGTGCACTAAATGCTTTGCTTTTTTTTTATTTTAGTCCAGTTTTTCCTAAGTACAGGGGTTTTTTTTAAATTTTTATCATCTACCCTTACCTTTTGCCAAAATTTTTTGTATTTGATTTAATTTCACCCTTTTCATAAAAACAAAGAGGTTAGGGTAAAAAGGGTTTGTAATTCAGCGACGTCTGGGGGAAAAGGGCCTAAACTTTACGCATCGCAAAGTCGCGACATTACGTTCTATAAAGCTTTTGGGAAAGGCGATGCAGGAGGGGGGAAAACCCCGGCCTTTTTTTTTTTTCCCCGGCATGATTTTTTGGGGGGGGTTTTAAAGCACTTTTTATGCTGTGTATGTGCAAGTTTTTTTCTATAGGGAAAGGGGTTTTCATTTAAAAATTTTTGAAAGGCATTTCAAAATTCTTATATATTTTGAAGACAGTGATGTGAAATAAATTTTTTTTTATCTTCGTTTTTTTTAAAAAATTTGGCGTTTTACATAAAACCCAATAAAAGTTATTAGCGCATTGTAATAAAAACTTTAAAAAATTTGAAAAACCTTTTTGTTTGTGTGTGTTTTGTTTTGTTTTGGGTAGGAGTAATTATTTACGAAAATTTTAAACTTTTTAATTTTTTCCGAAGTTGGGAAACCCCCTTTCCTTTTCCCTTTTGCCCCAACATTTGTTTTGCCCCTCTAAACAAGAAACCAAAAGCGGGAAATTACCATTTGGCCCGATTTAAAAAACAAAAACTTTAGTCTAAAGGTTTGTTTCTTTCTTTAAACTGTTGATTTTTGGTTTAGATGCAGTATTTTAAAAAAGGATAAATTATAGGGGAAAAAAATTTTTTTGGGGGTTTAGCTAAACCCCCGAATATTTTTCCCCCTTCACATGCAGAATACTATTTTTAAGATATATGCAAAAAAAAATTTTTGAAGCATTAATGAGTCTTTGTGACACAACTTTTTTGTATGTTTTCAAATACTTTAAAGGGGCCCATAACTCTGGTCTGACTGTTTTGGATCAAATTTAAAACTTTTTTAATTTTTCCCCTCTCTTTTGTCTACAATATAAAACCCCAATTACCGGGAAAGAATTTTTTGGACTATAAAAAAACATTTTAACCCTTTTTCCTCTTTTTGTTTACAATGATAAAACCCCATTACCCAAAAAGGACATATTTTACTATCAAAAACATTTTCAACCTTTTTTTTTGTGAAAAGCGAAAGTGCTGTCAGGTCTGTGCCCCGCGTGATATTAACTCGGGGCAGGGGGGTCATCCGAGGCAAAAATTTTAATATACTCAAATGGAATTGTGATAAAAAACCTTGGAGGTTTGAGACTTTTGGTTTCCTTATTTTTTTGGAGATAGGGCCGACACTAATTCGGGACTGACGGACAGAGGGGAGGGGTGGGGTTTGGGGGCAACCTTTTCCCCCAAAAAAACCCCACAACATGGAGGGGATGGGGGGGGGGTTTGACATAAAAAAAATCTTTTTTTTTGGGAAAAATTTTCTCTTACAAAAAAATCATTTTACCGCCGTTGCATTTAAAAATTTATATTTAAATAACAATTTTTCTTAAAATATTTTTAACTTTTCTTTCGAGAGATTAAAACGGCTTTTTTTTTTACCGGGGTTTTTACCCTACAATCTTTTTAAAGTAAGTAACTTGAAAATATCCCTAATTCACGTGATAAAGACAACTATGAAATGTAATGGATTTTGTAAAACAAGAATGAAGTATGTTTCAGAAAGTTTTAGATTTTTAAAAAAGGGTATGGCTAAATATCTATTTGCAAAACAGCTTCGCCGTTTTTGTAATAAGACTTTGGGGGTACGTCAAAAAAAAAGGGGGGAAAATGCGCAACGCCAAACGCCGCCCTTTATCCCCCTTTTGAGCCCTTTATCATTTTTTTTTTGAGACTTCGTACCCTCGAAAAAAAAAAGTCGGTAGTCAAGGACTTTATTCGTTATTTTTTTGGAAAAATTTCCCCTTTTTAAGTAATTGTGTTTTTTTTTTTTAACTCTATGGCCAAACCCAATGCTTTGCTCCCAATTTATAAAAAGGGGAACGTCATTTCCCCGGAAAAGTTTCGAGGGGGAAACAACACATGTTTAAGATTTAGGCCCTAAATTTTAAAAAAATTAAAAAAAGGTCAGACTCAAACTTCCCCCGTTAAAAAAACTCGTGTAAAATCAATGCGCTAGGGGCAAAAAAAAATTTCTGGTAAAATTTGTTTTCTTTGATTTGTAAAATTTTTTTTTTTCTTATGTTTTTTATTTTTCAAAAAAAGGGCAAAAAAAAAAAGGGGGGTAGGGGAAAATTTAGGACAATACTGAAAAAAAACAAAGGGCGGTAAACCCCTTTTTTTTTCCCCCTTTTTTTTTCAGTTAAAAAAAATTTTGGTAAGATATTATTAGTTTCAAAGTCTTTTGCGTAAAAAAAGTTTTGCTTTTTGACCTTTTTAAATTAAATTAATTGTACATCGGGGGAAAAATCAACTTTTGCTGTTTTATTTACGTAGGTTTTTAAACGATGCAACTTGTTTTTAAAACCCCGTTTTACACCTTTTTCCCTTTTTAAATTTGAGTCTTTTTGCAGTACCCAAAATTGGTTTTCAAATTTAGTAAATGCTTTAAGTTTTTTCCAAAAAATTTTATTTTTTTTAATAGGGTCGAGAAAAAAACAATAAAATCTCCCATTTTTAAATGGCACTTTTTCTGTTTCGCCTGCCCCAAGTTATGTGCGTTTTAAAAAGGGGTTTTCCCTTGGGAGGCTTTTTTTACGCGTTCATGTGTTTGCTGCGACGTCTTTTTATTTTTTTTTCCGGGTATTTTGTTGTTTTGACGTTACATATTGTTTTTTCCCTTTAAGAAATGAAATGATTTTTTTCCCCGGTGTTCCCCAATCCCCCCCCCGAAATAACCCCCCCAAGATTGGGAAATCGGCAAATCCATTTTTAAATTTTTGCCGTTCTTATTCTTTTCGTTCTTTTGTATGAACACCAAAAAAAAATTATTTCTTTTCTTATTTTTTACATTATTTTTCATTTCCATTTTTTGGGAAAAGATAATATTTAAATTGCCCTTATTTTGTGGAAATTTAACATTTTAAATCGCTTCCCGGCTTTTCTTTTCACCTGACGGAAAAAACCGCGGTCAAAAAGGGAAACCCTTTTCCTTAAATTTACGCGGTTCGAAACAAAAAACGCGCCCAACACGGGGTTGATAACGCGATATACGAATAAGGGAAAAGGGTTTGGAAAAGCGGGGGTTTACGAGGGTTTGGAAAAGCGATATCACCATTTTAGATCGTTTATCGCGTTTTCTCATGTGTTGTGCGTTTTGTTTTTCTTTGGGTTTGGTGATTTGCTTTTTTAAACTCTTTCTACCAAGTTTTTGTTTTTTTCCCCATTTTTTCAAAAAACAATTTCCAAAAGGCGATGCCCAAAGGGAAATTTCCCAATTTATTAAGTAGCGATTCCCCCGTGGCTTATTGTATGATTTATAAGGTTCAAAATTTTAAAATTTGTTTGGGAAGCGCTAGGCTTTAAAAGTTTTTTTCATTTTAACCGGGTTTGAACCCTTTAAAACTGCATTTTAAAACCCGGGTAAAGGCCTTTTTTTGATGACAGATTGAGAACACTGTGCGATAAAAAAAACCGTGCGTCTGATTTTAAATCTTTGTTTTTCTTATATTTCTGGGCGTGCTAATTTACTTAATTTAAGTGTACAAAAAATGTATAGGTGCTTGGCCCCCAACTTCCGCTGCTTTTGCCGCCGGGGTGCTAGGGCCCCCAACTTCACTTTGCCGCTGCTAACTTTTTCCCGTGACCCCATTTTGTGTTTTTGTTTTATTTTGTTGAGCTACGTTTTACCCACTTTTATTGTAATCATTTAAGATATGTCTGCAGCACTGGCTAAAAAATATTAAAAACCCCAACCCGAATTTTATTTTTCCATTGTTTTTGGGATATATTCATAAGGGTCAAGGTCACTTCGTTGAGGGTCCAAAATTTTTTCATTAAAATTTGTGCCTTTTTATTTACTTTAATTTTTTTTTATTTCACCAAACTTTATTTTTTCGCATTTTTTTTCAAAGGGTTTTTTTTTTAAAAACCCACCCCAAAAACATTTTCCCTCCCCCCACCTCCCCCGAAAATTAGTTTAGGGTAAGAAAATTTTTTTTTTTGAAGGGGAGTTGTTAAAGAAAAAGTTTAAAATCGTTTTTTGCAAGAAAAAAAAAAATTAAAAAAAAAAATCGGGCAAAAAAAAATATTTTTTTCGAAAAATATTCAACAAAAGGTTTCACTTAAAAATAAAAAAAATTTTTCTCCCATTTTTTTTTCCCGGAAACGGGTTTTTTTCCCAATTGATTGAGACCATGTTAAAAGTCTTGGGGGAGCCATTTGTGTCAGGGGGGGGGGTAGTACTTTGGGGTTTCGGTATTGTTTTTAAGGGCACTAGGGTTTTGACTTTGCCCCCTGTTTTGAGACTCTTAATCCCGGGTATCTACTTATACCCTTTTTGAATATGTTGGGGGAGGTATCTAAGCTTTACATTTAAGCTTCTTACAAGTCCAAAATTAAAGCAAACGAAACTCAGGGGCTGGGGAAACAGTAAAAAAAAAGACCAACTTGTTATATGCGGTAGGGTGCTGGGGAAAAACTAAGCTGGGTCCAAACCGGGGGGGGGGCCCCTTTAGAATTGCTCCAATGGTGCGTTGGACTCAGGAAAATTGTGTGCCTTGACTGCTCTTAAAAAGGGTCATTTTTTGTGGAAATTTTTTCCCAATTTAAACCCATGACCTTGGAAAACCCAGCTGCCCCGATTTGGAAACCAAAAAAGGCTTTTTTCTCTAGGGATGGCTTGCCCCTTTTCATTAAAGGTATCATTTATTTATTAAAAAAAGGACAAAAAGGTTTGAAAGATATGACCCCTCTGACAAGGCCAATCCCTATATTTTTTTTTATGAAGAAGTAAAGCATTTTTTCACGAAAAATGGTTAAAAGGTTTTGACTGTCCCACGCCCAAAAACCCTTTTGTTTGTCAAAATATACAAATTAAAATGTTGTTTAGACAACTTTTTCATTTAATTTATTGAAGTTATTTTTATAAAAATTTTTCTGTGTTTGTTGGGCATTTTTTGAAAAAATTTTAAGTTAACACTTACCCTGTAAATTTTTATAATGAAATTTCCTTCCCCTTCCCCCCTTGGGGCCCCCCCCCCCCGGGACCATTAAACTGTTACAAAAAGGGGGTATCCAAAAAAAATACTTTTCCCGGGAAAGGGGAACCCGTGCAGTTTATGTTTAAACTGCACGGATTGAAAGGCTGATCTTTATTTACACTGATGTTTAAAAGGGGAATCAATTTTTTCAGCCCGGGTTTTAAAAGGGTTTTTGAAAAAAACGGACTTTTTCCACACGGAAAATTTTCGGAAATACAAACTGATTTTCCTAAAATTTTTTACAGGGCGAAGGAAAAGTTAAAATTGTCTTTTTTACACGGGCTTTCAGTTTTTTTTTTTTCTATTTAAAAAAGTTTTTTTTTGCAGTTACTTACCCCAAATTTAAAAAAATTTTAAAACCCCTTTTTCCTTATTGGGAAGGCTTTAAAATTTTAAGCAAAAATTGCCAAAAATTTTAGCAAAATTTTTTGTTTTGGGTTAGAAAATTGTTTTATAAATCGTTTTTGTCAAAATTTCGTCGGCCCTTTAATTTGGGCCTAACCGGGTTCCCTTTGTTTTTCCCCTTTTTCAACGGTTTTAGCAGAAACTTCACCCAAAGGTGCTGTTTGGGAAGAAATAATCCCTATCACCGGGCGCCCCCCCAAAAAGGGCAATGCGACAATGGGGAGTTTTTACTAATTTCGCAACTATGTCTATTGGATTTCAAATTTTACGATGCGAGGGTTTTTAAAAAAACAAGGACAATTTAAAACGATAATTGTCGCCCCCCTTTTAAACCCCGGAGGATTGTTAAAATTTGCAGGGAAGTATGTTTTTTGGGGGCAAAGGGGACAACCCCGATTAAATTTTCGGGGTTGTTCGCGTGTTGGCGGGCGACAAATTTTAAATTTGGGCCCAACGGATTCCCTTTTAATTTTTTATAATTTTTTTTTAAAAAATGTTGTTTAAAGTCTTCGAAAAAGACAATTTTTTACATACAATTTAAATTTCTTTTACAAATTTAAAAAAAAATTAAATCACCCGTTATTTAAAAAAAGAACTTTTTGTGATTTCGTAGGGCTTGTGGCGGGGTTTTCCAAAAATGTTGATTTTTAAATAGGGGGTAATTTCTGAAATTTTTATTTTATTTTTTTTTTCTACAAAAGGGGACCATGGAATAATTGTTTAAATTTTATTCAAATTTTTGTTCCATTTTTAAGTTTTTATCTATGATAAACGAAGGCTGAGTTGAAACTATTGTAAATTGTTCTTTTTTTTTTATATAGTTACTTTTGTTTCCCCGCTTTAGCCCAAAAATTTAAAAAAATTTTTTATAAAGGTTTAAAAAATTAAGTCTGCAGGGGTTTTTTACAAAAACCTTTTTCAAAGTTTTTCATTTTTCTTGAAAAAGTAATTTTCCCGATTTCTCAACCAACATTTTTTCAATTGTTAACAATGTGTTATTTAAATTTTTTTTTTGAAAATTTTTGTCCTATAACCGTTTGCATAGGGGCGTACGGTTGTAAATATTTTTTCAAGGGGCTGATTTTTTCAAAATAAAACAATCAAAAAGTATGTGGATATAAGAAAAAAAATTTCAAAACTGTACCCATTTTTTTTTTTAAAAAATACAAAGACAATTGGTTGGGTTTTTAATTTCAAGTTATCAAAATTTTCTTTGTTTAAATTTTGTTTGCTTACAAAATTTTCTATAGAAAAAATTTTTCCTAATGATTTTAAAAAAATTAAACATAAAGAAAAAAACGCTTTTCCCGATGAGGGGCGCTAAAAACCCAAGTTTACTTTTACTTCAAAAAAAATACGAATTTTAAACAATGATGTGTATGAAGCCATTCCGTTGCATGAACATTAGCGAATTTTCCCCTTTAAACCCGGGGCTAGGGGCTTTTAGGGGTGTTGCAAATTTCATTACCTTTTTATGAACAGACTCAGTCAAAACCCAGTTGGGTATTAAAGTTACTTTGTTGCGGGTCAAAAAGATCTTTTCACAGATTTTAAATTTTTTAGCTTTCAATGGGTGGAGAAACACCCCGGGGGGACTCTTACAGCTGCCTTTTTTCATTCCGGTGGGAAAAACCCGGGGGTAGAATCCCGGGCCTTATTTTTCTTAACAAAAACGGGATAGCTTTTTCATATTTTAAAAAAAAACCTTTGGGGGGTCTCGAAACTTATAGAACTTGGCCCCGAAAGTCTGATAATTTTTTTGATATTGTTCAAAGAAAACTTTGTTGTTCCGGGTTTTTTCAAATAAAATTTAACGACTTACCCGTTTTTTTATTGAAAATTTAAAGGGTTTACCCCCTTTGGGTAAATTGGGTCTAATTCCCCCCCCAAGGGCCCCCCCAAAAATTTAAAAAACTCCCCAACCCAAAAAATAAAAAGTGGGGCCCGGGATTTTTTTCCAACAAACTACCAAGGGCTTTAAGACCCCCAGACTCAAGTACCCCAAGAACAAAACCCGGGTTCCAAAATTCCTGTTCCCGGGGGATCCTTTTTTTTAATCCCGCAAGCCCAAAATTTATCTTGAATTTTATTTTAAAAGGCAAGGCCAAAAATTTTCCGTTTAAATTTTTCTTTATTTTTTCCTTTTCTAAAAAATTCAGTTTTCCCCTCTTTTTATAAAAAAAACGGGGCCTTTTTATTCTCTGTCTATCTAAAAAATTTGGATAGGGGGCCCCTTCGGGGATTTGTTTTCCCTGGGTCCAAGCGTCCTCTTTACGACTTTTTCCCGCCACGGTAGCGGTCCGCCAAAATGCCCAAAGTAGAAGCATATTTAAAAAAAATGAGTAAGCAACGAGCATTTTGTTTTTTTTTTTTTTGTGGTAACGTTTTTGAAATTTTTTTTATTTTTTCCCCCGCCCACACCTTTAAAACAGGGCACAGAATTTCCACACAGCAATTGGTCCCCCGGAAAAAAAAATGGGCCCAAAAACATTTCTAAAAAAAACATGGGAAACGTGGGAAAAAAAAAAATTCTTTAAAATACGGGAAAAAAAAAGGCACCTCCGCCGTTTTTGTAAAAACCCTTTTCCCGGGAAAACTCCAAATGTTTTCCCAAATTTCCCAAAAGTTACCAACACTTCGAAATTTTAAAAATTTTAACTTCCCAACCACTGCAAAAACCCGGGTTTTTACGTTTCCAAAGTACAATGGATTTTTGTATTCGCTAAAAAAAAAATCAAAAATTTTTTTTGTTCAAACCAATCTTTTGTTTGTTGAAATTTAAAAAAATTTTACACCAAAAACGATAATTTCACCCCAAAATTTCCGGATGAAAAGAAAACAGGTTTTTGGTTTTAGTATTTACATATTTTTTTGCGAGTGTGCTTTATCTTTTTTACATGCCTGCATGCTGGGTTTTTAACCCCTTTGAAACCTTTTAATTTCCCCTTAATTCCACAGTTTAAAAAAAGTATTAAAAAAAATTAAAAAGGGTTTTTCTATGAGTTTTTTAAAAAATTTAATTTATTTTTCCAAGGGTGTTTGGGAAAAATTTTTCAACGTGCACATTAAAACATTCAATGGCGACGAGGATGAAAATGTGAATTTTAATTTTTTTTTAAAAAATGAAATTAGGATTAATCTTAAAGTAATTTTGTGTAGACAAGACCTTGTAATTTAAAAAGCGGGATAAAAGCCGTTTTCCCCCATTTTCACTTTTAAAAAAAATTCTTGCAAGGGTTTTTGCCCGCTCGGGCATCATTTGGTTTTAAAACTAGAAAAATTTTTGTAATGGAATCGGAATTTACAAGAAGCAACGAAATAAAGCGTTACTTTTACACTTTTTCAGGAAAGAAGTGTTCTAAATTTTTCCCGACATTAGATCTGGGGCATGCAGGGTGATAAAATATACTTTTAAACGGAAAAACCCAACGGGGTAAAAAATTTTTAAAACCCCCAAAGGAAACAGGTTCCTCCGATACGAATTTTCAATCTTAGAAAAAATCAAGATTAGTAGATTTTATTTGGGCAAAAGGTTTTTCGGCAAAAACAAAAGAATTTAAGGGGCAAAGAATCTCAAAACAAAACTTTTGGGTTTTTTCAAAGGGTTACGGGTCCGGGGGAAAAAAAAGAAAATTCGAAGAAAAATGTTTGGGGGAAGAAAAAACTCTGCAGGTAAATTTAAAAACCAATGTGTTTGGACTTTGGGTATCCAAATGGGGTAGCAAGGTTATGGAAGAAGAAACCCAAAGGGTTTTTATCAAAATAAATCCCAAAAGGGGCTTTGTCAACCCCGGTCAACGTTCTAAAGGTCAATTTCCGGAAATTTAAGATAAAAAAAAACCAACGAAGCGTTTTTAAAAACTGTAAAGGGGATGTAAACGGAAATTTCCCCCCCCCCAGGGCCATTTCTCGAACTGTCCCACTATACAGTTTGGGCCCTGCAATATTAAAAAAAAAAAATTTCTTTTATTTTTGCGACGTTTCAAACTGTAAAAATGGTGGCTGAAAATGTCAAAAAAATTAAAAGGGAGTCACTTAGCGACAGTAATTTCTCTACCAGGGCCGCGCCCGGGGTTTGGAAAAACCCTTTCCTAGGAAAGTGGGGAAGCCAAATCACTTCAAAATTTTTTTGCCAAATCGGAGAAAAAAGGGATCTTTAAAGAAGAAAGTTGGGTCAAAGTGGGTCAGAAAATGAATTTTTTTGATTAAATGTGAATTCGACGGATTATTCAGCCAACAAAAATTAAAAAAAAAACTGCATGTGAAAGTGGAAAAACGGAAAAACCCAGAATTGGGGTTTTCCGTTTAAAGGAAAATACTTAAAAAACCATGAATTCGCGGGAATTTTTTTAAAACCTAAGCCAAAATTGGTAAAATCCCCAAATTTTTAAAAGAACAGAAACAGAATTTATTAAAAAAATTGTGATGGTAAATCCCTTTTTTTATTTTAAAAAAAAACATTTATGATAAAAAAATGTCACGTTAACCCTGTTTTTTTTTAAAAATTTAAATTTAAAAAATTATTCAACAAAATTTGTAAAAGTTAATGAAGGGGACGAACAGGTTTTTTTTATTAAAATTTTTAATTTATTTTTAATATTTTTATCAAAATGGCTTCAATGGGGCCCTTAAAAGTTGCTAGGTGACGCTATGTTAAAATTTTAAATTGGGTTTGCATTCATTTAAACACATTTTAGTTTTTGCAGATTCTTTGATATACTTTTCAAAAATTTAATAATGTACAGTACTCTTTTTATTTGTTGTAATAAGTTCAATTACTCTGTTTTTCCTCCCCATGGTCTTTATCATAATTTTTTTCTTTCCCAATGTATTTTTTCTAAAATCTATAAACCTTTGGGGATATTAAAATGAAATGTTTTCACCCTTTTAAAATCTAAGTGGTTTCAATATTAAACCGTAAACGTTCATTTTGTTTGGGATTTATTTTTTCCCGTATCGACCAGTTTTAATTTTTAAGGGGACATTTCAGATATTCTTATTTTGTACCAAAAAAAAAATACCACTTTTAGGTTAAAAAATCTAGAAAATTATATGAGAGGGGTTGTTATACAGTGCGAGCGTTTGCAGAAAAGGGGGAGGAGTATGGGGGGGAAAGCAGGATTTTTAAACCCCGGGTTGTGAAAGATAAAGGTTTTTACGGGTTTGGGAAAAGGAGGGTCCCCTAAAGAGGGGGCGTTTTAAAACGTATTTTTTTGTCCCCCCCCTCCCCCCCCAAAGCGAATAAACCCCATATTTTGGAAATAATTTTTTAGGCCCCCACGGGCCCGGCTGACACGGTGGGACATTACGGGGATTTATGGAAGCTGGGAAATTTAAAAATTGCCAGGGCTAGTCGAAAAAAAATACATTTTTAGCGAGGGGCTCGGTTTTTTTAGGACAAAGAAGAGTCAAACGGACAGGGGGAAATATTTTTTCTAAGGTTTTTCCCCTGTTTTTTAAAGGGAAGGGGAAAAGGTAGGGGAAAAGTGGAAAAAATTTCCCAAGGGAAATTTTATATGCCTTTAACAATTTCCAAAAAAGGTTTTTGGGTAAGCGAAGGAAAAATGCTGCCCCGCTGAAAGGAAAACCCGGGGCGGGTAAAAAGCGTGGTGTGTTTGACACCTTATACTTTGATGGGAAACCAGGGGAGGCCAGAGGATTTGGGATTGGGAGGGTGGCTTAAAATATTTCTTGGAAATTTTTTGGGCTTACGAGTGCTAAGAAACTTCTCCAGAAGGGGGAAGCTAATTTTTGACCCAATTTATATCTTTTTTTATAAAAAACATGGGATTATAAGACAGTGATTTGGAATTATCCGTTTTTACTGCCAAAATTTTTTTTTTAGAAAATTTCAGAATGTAATGCAAGGGGTTGTTTGCGGGGGAAAATTTGTGTATTATTTTAAAAATCATTTAACACCAGGAATTGAAATAGTTAGGACCCCTCATGACCTATTTTTGGTTTAAAAAATAACCGTAATTTTTTTTTTTATTTTTGAAAAAGTGTTTACATTTGTGGGTTTATTTATGGGGGTGAAGATTACCTTTCCTAAACCATTGCTAATGTAGACCTATTTGATGTTTTTACAAAAAAGAATAATTTTATTTTGGGAAAATTTTTGGGGGTTTTCTGTTTTTCCCAAAAAAAAATGATTGGGTTTGTAGGGAAAGGGAAGAAAAAAATGACTTTTTAACTTGTGTTTGTATATCGTCCTATTTATGAGATGACTTTTGTTCCCCAACTTACCTGTTTCCGGGCCTAATTGATATTTTGTGTAACAAAATTTTTGGAATTTAAAAAACTTGATCTCTGTCGGTCTAGTGGTTTCCGTAATTTTTTTCGGTTGCATTGGCCCCCTTTATTTTAAATTTTTGGGGGATGTATACATTTGCTTTGAAAAATGGTGGTCGTGATTTTACCTAATGTTGGCGAAAGGGGTAAGATTTTTTCATTGGGTGTTTTTTTTTTAAAATTCTTTCAATGAAAACAGTTTAAACCCTGCGTTTTTTTGTTCTCATTTTGGGTGTATTTTTTATGTTGTTTTGTGGGGTTAAAAGCGAGGGTTGGTATTAAAAGGGGAAAGAAATCTATAAAGAAAAATTTTCGTTTCGGGGGATTATTTTCAAAATTACCAGATTTTTAAAAAGATTGACTAAAGGGGTAGATATTTTAAAAACCAAAAGATTTAGTGAAAATTTTTTTCTGAATTTTTAAAAAAATTTAAAAACGTCCCCGGATCCCTTATTCTCAAAAGGGATTTAACTATAACGTTTTAATTCGCATGGTTTCCGGAAAAAAAACCCTTTTTTTAAACAGCCGAAAGGTTCGTTAATGTTTTTTTACAGGCTTTTAGTGCTTTAATTAGTTTTAGTAAAAGAAAAAGTTTTTTAAAATTAAAAAAAAAACTTTTTTAAAAAAATTTTTGTAACAAAAACGTTTTAAATGTGCAGAAAATTTAAAAACTGATTGAAATCCCGGGAAATTAAAAAAAACGCAAATCCTAAACGTTTTGGAAATTTTAAAAAAATAAAAACCCAAAATAAAAAAAAAAATTTCGTGGAGGAAATTTTAAAAAAATATTTTTTTGCAATAAACCAATTGGGTATTACTGAATTTTAGACTCAAAAGCCAAAAAAGAAGGGGCTGTAATGAATTTGATTTTAAAAGTTCGTTTCCCCAATTTTGAATTTAATTAAAACAACGTTTTAAAATGTAAAAGAAAAATTTTGGATTCTGTTAAATGTCTATAAAGAGATTAAAACCCTGGGCAGTGATTGTATTATGAATGAGTATCTTTTTGAAAAATATTTTATATTTTTTCTGCAAGGGTTGGGGTTTTTTTTTAGCCCCAAAGGGCGGCATATAGTTTTTGAACCGTCCCGGGCCCGTCGGTCTGTCAGTTTTGTCCGGGCTGGGCCGCATTTTTCGTACCCTTTCCCTAATTTTTTGTCATCGATGGATGGATTTTCAAAAATTAAATTGGCATGAAGGGGTACCCGAAAGACGGGCGTGTCGCGCGCAAGACCAGGCCCTTGCTCAAAAAGGTTTAAGGGTCACCCCCTTAGACTTTTAAAAGGGTTTTTGCTTTGTGGGCGTGTCCGGTCCATATCTTCGTCATCGATGGATGGATTTTAAAAAAAAACTTGGCATGAATGTGTACCACAGTAAGACGGAAAAGTGTCGCGCCCCAAGACCCAGGTCCGTACCTCAAAGGGTCATGGTTACATTTAGACATTAAGGGATAATGCTTGAGGGGCCCTTTTTTTCCCGGGCCAATTTTATGGTTTTTATCCCATGGATGGTTTTTTAAATTTTAAATTGGCTTTTTAAAGTGTACCACAGTTAAAACGGTGTCGTGCGCCCAAAACCCCGGTCGGAGTTTAAAAGGGCAAGGTACAATTTGATGTTTAAAAGGTTTTTTTTTTTTGATATTGCATTGTTGGGGATTGAGGTCCATATCTTTTTTTCATTAAAGATGGATTTTAAAATTTTTTAGCATAAAAGTGGGGACACCGTAAAAACGGTGTCGCGCGCCCAAAACCCCGGCCCCTGTAGGGGCAAAGGTTTCCTAAAATTGAACATCGGCCAAAAAATTATTTTTAAGTGCCATCGGGGGCTGGGTCATCCCATTGAGACCTCTTGTTAATTTTCTATTTTAGATTGGGTTATTTTTTTTCCCCCCCCAATGGGACGGAAGGGTTATCGTTCCTTACCCTAAAAAAAGGCGATCTTAATGATGTTAACAATTATCGATGTATTTCTTTGTAAGTTGTTTTTTTAAGTTTTTTACCACTATTTTAAATAAAAGGATAGTTGTTTTTGTTTAAAACAATTTTTAGCTTTTCGGTTTCCCCAGTTTGGGGTTTTGAAAAAGGGCGTTTTTTGCGCCCGATGTTTGTTTGGATTACTTAAATTTTTTTCAAAAATTTTCTTAATTTTAAAAATAAAGGTTATATTGTGTATATGTCGGTTTTTTGAAAAAATTTTTTTTGATTTCTTTTTAATTTTTTTTAAAAGAAATGTTTTTGTTTAAGCTTTATTTAAAACCGGGGTTCCCCCGGGGTTTAAATTGTTTTGGGGGTAGGTTTTGGGTATTTTGGTTTTTTTTTTAAAGGGTTTAAATTATGTGTAAGGAATTTTATTTAAATTTTTTTAGAGTATTTTGAAAAAATTGGCTGTTGGGTTTAAAAAAAAGGGGGATAATGTCTCCCATTTTTTTTTCCCCTTTTGTTGAAAATTTGGAGCGGTTTTTTCAAAAATTTTGTTTTTATTTTGGTTTGGGTTTTGCGTTTTTGTATTTTTTTTTATTTTTGCGGTTGGGCTGTTTGGGGGTTTTGGAAAATCACCGGAAGAATTACCCCCCCAAATTTAAACCTTATATAATATTTTTGGCGTAAATTTTTTGGGGGGGAGGGGGGGGTTTTTAAAAATTTGGGGGTAAAAACAAATTTTGGTTTTGGGGGCGGAAAAAGGGGGGGATTTACTACCCCGGGGAAAAACATTTTTTTTTTTTTTTTTTTTATTTTTAAAAAAAGGAAGGGGAAAAAATAAAATTTTTTTTTTAAATTTTTTTTTTTTTACCCCTTAAATTTTTTGGGAATTTTTTTTAAATTTTTTAATTTTACTTGGGGAGTTTTTTATTTAAATTTAAAAAATATCTTACTGGAAAGGGGCTTTTAATTTTTTTGAGTGTATTTTTAATTTAAACGTAAAAGATTAAAGGGAAACACCCCCAAATATTACGTCAATTTTTGGATGCATTTTTTTGGTTTGATTTTTTTAAATTTTTTGCGGATATTTTTTGGGGGTTTTACGAGGGCAAAAAAAAATAGGGGGGAATTATTTGAGGTTTTGTAAACGGGTTTTGAAGGTTTTGAAAAAAGTAATTTTCTGTTGAAGTTTATGGGGAATTTGGGGGTTTCCCCCTTTTTTATATCTCCCATTTTGTAGTATTTTTTTAAAATACTGGTTTAAAAAATTTTTAACTTCAGTTAACCCTTTTCTTTAAAAAGTCATATAACCCCAGTCGTTGGAAATTTTTGTAAAAATAAATTTTGGAATGGGGTGCTAATGTTAAAGCACTTTAGTAAATTATGGATTTTTTTATGTTTTGGGGGGCAATTTCCCCTATCCCGGTTTGAAAAAAAACTTTGTTTATATTTTCAAGCAAAGGGTGTTTGGCTGTTTTTTTCAAAGGGTTTTTTGTAAATAAGGGAAATTTGCGTGTGTTTGATATGTATTAAAAAAAAGTTAAAAAACACTTTTTATTTCGCGATATATTTAGTTTTTTTACCAAGTTCTTGCGGTTTTTAAAAATCATAGATTGAGAATCCCCTGCACCCCTCACTTGAATTCCGACAGGCAGATATTCCAAAAAAAATTTGAATACCAAGAAACCCAAAGGTATTGTCAATGCCGGCACTCTGTAGCTTAGAAGATGAAATTTTACTTTAAATTAAATTATATGCCCGTGATATTTAGAATTTTGCAAGAAAAAAATTTTTTGCAAAAATCTAACTATGGGTTTGGGCCAAGTATGGTTTTAAAAATTTTTGGGTTTGATTCAGTCTGAAAAAAAGTGGTTTCTTTTTTAAATTAGCATTATTTTTGTAAAAATGCACTGTGGGAAGAGGGAAAATTTTATTTTGAAATTAAAATGTTGCAAATTAGTTATTTTACTGTTTTATCCTAATTGGGTTTTTTTCCTTTTTTTTTGTCCCCCTGACTTTTTAAAATTGGGCAAAAACATTTAAATAGTTTATTGATCAGTGGGGTTTGAAAATTTTTAAATTTTGAAAAAAGGGAAGTACAGTCGACGATGTAATTTGTAAAATTTATAATTTAAAAAATTTTATGTTCTGGGTTTTTTTTTCTACAATTTTTTTTAAAGGAAAAACTTTTAAACGGCAAAATTTTTAAACAAAATTTCAAGCCACTCTTGCATGTAATTTTATCAATAAGTTTTGTTTTTTTAAAACTTTTGGGAAATTTTCGTTATTTAAGCTGTATTATTGAAATAAATTTAGGAAAACCCTACATAAACTAATATGTTTTTTTAAAATTCGATTTCCCCCTTCATTTTACTACAAAAAAGGGGACATAACAAAGAAAAAGCCTAGTTCATTTAAAATTTCCTTGTTTTTAATTTTATCAGTATTTATTAAATTTTAAACCAAAATTTTTTTTATTCTAACATTCTATTAATATATAGGGGGTGCCTACCTACCTCACCATTAAAACCGCCTTGATAGCCTAGAGGTAGAGCATTCGCTTCGAGTGCGGGAGATCGGGGGTTCGATCCCCGGTCGCGTCATACCAAAGACGTGAAAAATGGTACCAGCAGCTCCCTTGCTTGGCGCTCAGCATTAAAAGGGAAAACTGGCCTCTTCTTTCATACCCTCGTAGCGATGGATTTCATCAAGAATGAGGTGTCGAGAGTGATAAATAAGTTGTAGAACTTCCTTCACAATCGACCTAAAATAAACTATGTATAAACTAAAATAAATTATATATAAACTAACTCACCATAAACAATTGGATTACACGTGCTACTTCTAACATTTAAGATTCTTTTACAAAATTTCATATGTACACGCTCATAATCTTTTGACTTATTGTGGTCCCATACTTCAGAAGAGTATGACAAAATAGAGCCTACAAAAGAATCAAACAACTGACATAATAACTTTGGTTTAGAATTAAAAACTTTTACAGTTATAAAATAAAACGTTTAAAGCAAGCTTTTCATACGTTCTTAGTTTAACACAAAACTCCCTGTGTAGTTGAACACTGTACCAAGATAATTAAAATAGTCTACAACTTCTATCGGTTGGTTATTGTAAAACCATCTTTCTCTAGCGAAAGTAGTTCCCCTTTTCCTAAATACAACAATTTTAGTTTTCATAACATTAACTTCTAATCCCCATTCAGAGTTCAGAATACAAACAGCATCAACAGTCGACTTTCCTTTTCTAAAACCGAAATGGCAATCAGAAATTACTATTATTTGATATTGTAGTAAATAACTTAGACATACAACTGACAAGAGTTATTTCCCTATAATTATTTACAAGTTCGTGGTCAACTTTTTCAAATACAGGTGCAATAATACCCTCTGTCCATTTGTCTGGGTCAATACCAGACTCTAGGATAACATTAAGTATACTCAAACGCAAAAGAAAGTGTGCACGCAGGTTTTCATCAACTGAAGTAGATTATGTTGTCCGAAGTTGATTATTTTGTCTAAAAGTATGTCAAGTTTGGTACCAAAATTTAGTGCAGTTTATGGCCAATTTGATGTGTTTAGAGTATTTTCAAAATTTTGACATTTATGGGGATTTTTGGCTATTCAAAGCCAAAGGGGTCAAAACGGAAGTTGTAATCTCCTTCTTGGGCAGATTTATATAAAAGCTGCCTGTTCCTCAAACATTTTTTGTTTAAATATCGGGCTGTGACCACCTTGTTTTTTTCAAGATTTTATTTTGGC
>NW_026459560.1:0-52463 GCF_021730395.1 Mercenaria mercenaria
TGCCACGTTCACCTCGTGTGGACACCGTTTGTAAGCAGTCCAAGCCCCTCCAAGTCCGTCTGTAGTCAGAATAAAGCAGCTCGTAACTAGCCCTACTTCGTTCCGAGTACGTTGAAATACGTTCTAACTAGTTTGTAACTCGGCCAACTCGTTCACAGACAGTTTAACTCGTTCTGATTACGTCCTCATCTAGTCCCTAGTACGTTCAGAATGTAAATTCCGATCACGTTCTGGTCCGACGGCTATAAAAAAACCATCACGTCTCGTCCAGTCCTCATTTTCCCTTCAACCTCTCAAGATAAAAAAATGCACAGCAATTGGAAAGTATCAATACCCTTCTTAAGAAAAGTGAAGCCAAACAAAGACGGCGTGTTAAAGCAGTTAAAGAGTCAACGTCTTATCGTTCCTGCACAACGGAAGCCGATACAGAGCATCCTGAGCCAGCCCTTGAATGTAAAAGTGGAGAGGACGCTAATTGTCCCCTGCACCTTCTGACGACTGTGTCTCAAAGTCCGAGGATGAAGGACGACAGAGTCAAAAATCAAATATATATTCATCTTCCGGCTAAACCTTGTGTCCAAAATTTGAACCTGTACGGCAACGTCCTGTTTTATACCCTACATTGTGTAATTGTACTGCAGACGGGATTGACGTTGCAGGAACCTACTGCAAACTCTAGAACTGTTTAGAAATGTATTGCAAACTTAGTATTTTATTTTGATCGTATTCAGACGGAATAACGACGCACTAAAATGTAACGCGGTCGAGTTAAGTCTGTCTGTGAACGGGTTGAACGAGTTATAAACGGATCCAGATGGTGTGCACAAGTACTGAAATTGATGCCTGATTGCATTACGTCATACAACGTTTCTAGTACGATCGAAGTAAGGCAGTTCAGTACTTAGTACGTCCATCTCGTTTTAAGTACGTTGCCAGTCCGTCTTACAGCAAGACGGGATGATCGGCAGGAAATTATGAGCACGCTCAAAGTTCTGGAGCACCATTCCCGTTCAAACCCGTCCGAGCCAGTCCATAAAGTTCTTAGACAGGCTGTAGAATGTCGCTACTACGTCTGTTTCGTTGGCATACAGTCTGAGTCCGTTTGGCAACATTTCTAGAACGTATCAACGCAAACTTGGTGTGACAGGGCTAAAGCTCATTTAAAAAACGTCGAATACTACTTCATCTGTGTGACGGCAATATGACACTAAGATCTCTTTTCTCGATAAAACGATCAAATATTAATGTACTAGATGTACAATGCTTAAACGAGTTTAAACAAGTTTTGAAACAAGACAGTGGTCATTGCTTACCTGAAAATGAACTATGCTAGAATTATTTTGAAAAAAAAATCTTTGTACTTCATTTTATATAATAAAAGTCTATTTAGGCAATAGATAAGAAAAGGATAATTGTCTAAAGTCAAATTTCCATTCAGCGCCATTTTGAATGTCTTTATGGACACGTATTTCACTACAAAATGTCCTTTATCTAGATATATCTATGTTCTCTGTCTGCCAGCCAAACACGTAACTTGGACATATACATGTCAACCATATTATTAGTAGAAGGAAGTAAAAAGAATTCGGGCTAAAAAAAGAAAGTGTTTCAAATAATAAACAGAGAAAAAAGAAAGATTATGATACAGCAAGTGCAACATTTCTAAAACTGCTCAATGGCATAGGGGAATGAGACCTAATGTAATTAGGTGGGACCGTGGGAGTCTAGGAGATATTAAGTGGACTAGGAGATGTAAGGTGGGACCGTGGGAGTCTAGGAGATATTAAGTGGACTAGGAGATGTAAGGTGGGACCGTGGGAGTCTAGGAGATATTAAGTGGACTAGGAGATGTAAGGTGGGACCGTGGGAGTCTAGGAGATATTAAGTGGACTAGGAGATGTAAGGTGGGACCGTGGGAGTCTAGGAGATATTAAGTGGACTAGGAGATGTAAGGTGGGACCGTGGGAGTCTAGGAGATATTAAGTGGACTAGGAGATGTAAGGTGGGACCGTGGGAGTCTAGGAGATATTAAGTGGACTAGGAGATGTAAGGTGGGACCGTGGGAGTCTAGGAGATATTAAGTGGACTAGGAGATGTAAGGTGGGACCGTGGGAGTCTAGGAAATATTAAGTGGACTAGGAGATGTAAGGTGGGACCGTGGGAGTCTAGGAGATATTAAGTGGACTAGGAGATGTAAGGTGGGACCGTGGGAGTCTAGGAGATATTAAGTGGACTAGGAGATGTAAGGTGGGACCGTGGGAGTCTAGGAGATATTAAGTGGACTAGGAGATGTAAGGTGGGACCGTGGGAGTCTAGGAGATATTAAGTGGACTAGGAGATGTAAGGTGGGACCGTGGGAGTCTAGGAGATATTAAGTGGACTAGGAGATGTAAGGTGGGACCGTGGGAGTCTAGGAAATATTAAGTGGACTAGGAGATGTAAGGTGAGAGAATAACAAATATAAAGTGGGAGACTAACTGCTATAAGGTGGGAGACTAACAGATATAAGGTGGGAGATTATGAGATATAAGGCGGGAGTCTTACAGAAATAAAGTGGGAAACTAGCATATATAAGGTGGGAGACAAACAGATATAAAGTGGGAGTCTAACAGATATAAGGTGGAAGACTAACAGATATAAAGTGGGAGACTTACAGATATAAAGTGGGATATTAACAGATATATGGTGGGAAGCTCACAGATATAAGGTGGGAGACTAACAGATATAAGGTTGGGGCCTAACAGATATAAAGTGGGAGACTAACAGATATAAAGTGGGAGATTAACTGATATAAGGTGGGATACTAACAGATATAAAATGGGAGACTAACAGATATAAAGTGGGAGAATAATAGATATAAGGTAGAAGACTAACATATATCAGTTAGGAGACTAACAGAGGATAAGGTGGGAGACCAACAGATATTAAGTGGGAGACTAACATATATAAAGTGGGAGATTAACAGATATAAGGTGGGAGGCTCACAGATACAAGGTGGGAGACTACCAGATATAAAGTGGGAGACTAACAGATATAAAGTGGGAGATTAACAGATATAAGGTGGGAGGCTCACATATATAAGGTGGGAGACTAACAGATATAAAGTAGGAGATTAACAGATATAAGGTGGGAGACTAACAGATATAAAGTGGGAGACTAACATATATAAGGCGGGAGACTTAATAGATAAGATTTAAGACAAACATATATATAAGGTGGAAATCTAACGGATATATGGCTGGGGCCTAACAGATATAAGTTTGGAGACTTACAAATTTAAGGTGGGAGTCTAACAGATATAAAATTAGAGACTAACAGATAGCAGGTGGAAGACTAACAGATATAAGGTGGGGGACTAAGAAAAATGAGTATTCAGGTTAGGGCGGTAATGGCGGAATGTCTTAGTATAAAGGCGACATCATCTTCGATTGGGAAACCAACCAGTTAATTTGTACTTTTAATTTAGTTTAGTTTAGTTTATAATATTTTATTTTAACTCGATCATGATGAAGGCTTCAAGCTTATCTGAACCACTCTAGAGTCCGCTTCCTGGGAAAACCAGTACTGGTGTCTTATGAGAAGGACTTTTGAACTGAAGATAAAGGATCAGAATGCGCTCTCGTAAAACCAGTACTGGTGTCTTATGAGAAGGACTTTTGAATTGAAGATAAAGGATCAGAATGCGCTCTCGTCGTATAGTTCCTTCACATCTGAACTGCAAACAATAATTTTAAACGACAATTCACTATTTGGAATATAATATTTCTTTTTCAAAATGTTACAAAATAAAGAATATATCTTAAACTTATTCGAGGTGAGATGAAACTTGATGACATACAAATAAACACACACACACACACATATATATATATATAAATGAATTCTGATAATTTTTAATACAAGTAAAAGATAAAGGAAATACGAATTCGGATTAATTCGGAGAGTCCTATAAAGTGCCAACATTTCATTAATGATGTTAGATAAATAAACTGACTTACTTTTCTGTTCTTTGTTTTTGTAATAATCCTCATAAACCGAGGCTTTGCTATAGGCAAAGAGAAAAACCAAGCACAAGATGCGTTTACTTATGAACGCCATTTCCTATTTTGTTCTTTCTTTATGTAATGCCTTTGATAAAAACCTGCATAAAGCTCCACTATATATGTATATAGATATAATTATCTCAGTATTTGGTTCTACGGACAGAGATAAGGCAGGTTGCAAATGAGGTCAACAAGTTTATAAATAGATCAGTCAGACGTCATTCAAGTTCATGTTGTGCACGTTTCAGTTATTAGGGGACTGTCAACTTTATTTTGTTCATAACAAGAAATATATGCTACAGTTTAATTCTTCGTAAACATTCGTGAACAAAACTAGTAATTTTGTTCATTATAAGCAGCATGTCTCCGATAGTGTCAATATTTTGAATAAAAATAGTTTTTATAGATTTAATTAAGGCACTATAAGCTTACAAATTCAGCTCTTTCAGCTCCGACTCAACTTTGTCATGGCTGGATGCGTCATAGAAATGCGTACTTCCTGAGAAGATACATACATACATGGAAGTTTAGAAAACAATATTGTACAGACTATACACTATATCCTTAGAACACCGGGCACATTTTTATGCAATCTCGCCAGGCGTATGTATGTTTTTGACAACACAGAAAATGACGCCACTCGACCTTCAGCTATTTCCGGAAGTAAAGAAAATGAAAGTAAACATGCTAAACTTGAAAACGAAAGTCGCTTTTGCATTGGTCGATTGTCAGGGGTCACGCGCAGGGTCACCCCGTCAAAATGTATGCGTGTGGACTTTTTTTTTTTTTGCTAATGGGTAGTCAATTTTCAGCATTTTCTAACGATTTGAAAGTACTGGGCTTTAGCACGTCACGTCAGCTTTTCATCTACGAAAACATATAAACACAAATCCCAAAGGGGTCCGTAAATGAGCATGGGTATATAGAGGTTTTTTTTGAACTCCGTCAAATCGCGCAAAAGGTCCTTTTTGATGTTGTCTGAATGTGTCAGTATATGCCTCAGATGTAAGATATTTCCGTATTTGAGAGCTGCAGACCTAGACATTTCAGAAATATTTTCAAAATGATGTTCGTGTAATAAAAATGTTGATTCTACGGAAGCGAGAAAGGGCCATCAGACGCTAATACGTTTTATTACGTTACAGGTGTGTCAAAAAACTTAATTGTTAACTTAAAGCGTGGTAGAATCTAGTGTATTAACAAAAGAACAATAGCTGCAAGATTTATGACATTCGTTGAAGTTTTTAACGCATAAATATCCGCTCTGCTACCTTTACCGGAGCATAAGTTTAAATACAAAATCTTATGGATTATCATCATTGCATTTATTTATAAATTTATTCAAAATTATATATTCACAGCCATGTCCAATATATGGCACTTTCTGAAAAATAAATTTCATCAAACTTTATTTTTGTTGCTGGATAAATAAAGTTGTAGAACATATAAACGGACAAGACAAAATAAACATGACCTGTGTTGGTCTATTGTCCGTAAGTATTGACCTGGCACTCATGAATATTCCGTGTATTTCCGTAAATTAATTTTCGGTGTCCGAACATAAATAGCGATATAACTAAATATTACATATATCGTTTTTATTTGATATACTGTCGCATGTACAGGTACCTGTGCGGACAAAGCGTTTACCTGCCAATATCAGGATTGTTGGTTCGAGTCCTACGTCTGACCACTGGCACCAGAACAGAAAGAAAATGTCTATGTACATGTTATACCCTACCTCTAGGTATTCTATAAGAACCATGGTCATGAACGGGAAAATATACTAACCCGTTCCAATCGTACATTTCGCAACTTAAACGCGCAGTTCGGTGAATGGGTACCTAGTATATTGAACAAGCGATAATTTATCTTCCATCGTGCACCAGTCACATTGTCTCAATATTTCATATTGCTGAGATTATCAACATATTTTATGCTTTCGTCAACGTTACAGAAAAAACTTGCTTGACCTTCCCTAATGAACATCCGGTCTAGAGGTCACGGCAGTGTGCACATGTTTGGCGAAATATAAACAAACAAAAACGGAATTTAAAAAAAATCACAATTTTACACTAAAACTCGAAATGATGAATGAAATTCATCTTGTATATGATCTTTAATTTGAAATCGTACTTTGGTCTGCATCTGTTCTGTTTATTTTATTCATTTTGCACATTTATGCTGCATTTTCACATTTTAGCGAACACGTGTAGTAAAATGACGATTGACATACATTTTCACAACAGCCAATCAGAATAATTTTGTAATCTAGAACGGAACTTCACCAGGGAAGTTCAAGCAAGTTTTTTGTTTAACGTTGAAATAACTATAAACTACCCGTTGTTTTTCTAAGATAAGATGTATTGAAGAAATGTGACCGGTACACAATGGAAGATAAATTATCGCTTGTTTGATATCCATAGTACACATTTACCGAACTGCGTGTTTTAGTTATGAAATGCGCGATTGAAACGGGTTAGTATATTTTCCCGTTCATGACCATGGTTCTTATAGAATACCTAGGGGTAGGGTATAACATGTACAGAGGCATTTTCTTTCTGTTCTGGTACCAGTGCGTCTGACCATATATTCTTCCCAAAATTTTATATGCAGACTTACCACTCATTTGATCAAACGTATCCTGATATTTATGGTTCATTCATTCAGAGTAATCATATAAATAAAAATATTTATAGTAGTCGCAACTTGACCGCGATGGTTGACCTTAGGCTGATTATTCATATCGATTATTTCATTATAGAAATCAAGGGTGCTTAGGGTAGCCGTGTATATTTATACGGAATTAGTTTGTATATATTCAAGTATCAAATTATATATATACTTTGATCAGTTAGTACTTTCCAATACACTAATTTATATTTACGCAAATTTATATTTCCTTTTTCTCGTGCAGCTCTTGTTTTACATAGTACACTCCTTTTCAATAATAGGTTGTGCCTCATTATGTATTATAATGCAAAGGTCAACCATCGGGGTCAAGTTGCGTCCACTATACCAGTTGTATTGTCCAATTTATTTGACCT
The DNA here is from genome assembly GCF_021730395.1 of Mercenaria mercenaria. NCBI lineage: Eukaryota > Metazoa > Mollusca > Bivalvia > Venerida > Veneridae > Mercenaria > Mercenaria mercenaria. The sequence goes on from NW_026459560.1 coordinate 7,091, forward strand.
GTCAAAAAATGGACCCGGCTTTCATTATATTCTGTTCGAGCCTATATATGATTAACATGAAAGCCGGGAACATGTTTTGACAGGTCAATTAAATTGTACAATAAAAACGTGGAATAAAATTGTTTTAAATGTATCTTAGATAAATAGACAAATTACCTGTAACCAGCGTTCCTGAAAATAAATACTACAAGGGAAAACAAATTCATGAAATATGACACATAAAATAATGTAAACGATCACATTACAATACAATAAATTGAAAAAAAAAGATCTATTCAGTAAGTGATTTCGAACCCGTGTTAACGTGCGTGGAAGCCAGACACCTTACCTTTACGCCACCCTGACATCGATTAACTTTACACGCTACTTTAGTAATGAAGCTAATTTCAGGATACTAATATTGCGTAAATAAACGTAAACGCCCGAAAATATTGGCGAAGATTAATGAGTGCCAGGTCAATACTTACGGACAATACTTATTGTTACGTGTCATTTATTCCTACACGTTCCCTTGTGTGGACAAGTCTGACGTCACATTTGGAATGAATCAGTTTTACGTTAGATAATTAATACACTAGCGTAATAAAGCTTTAAGGTTGACGGCGTTTTAAGTATAGGAAACGTTAATCGAATTGACCTTGTTTATAATGGGCAAAGAAAGAAGAAATTAACAATAAGCAACTGATCACCAGAGCGGCTAATTAAACAAATTGTCAGTCACATATCCCGCTTGACAGGCAAAATCAATAAGGTGAAGTCCTAACTGTGTCGCATGTCCTGTAATTTAACCTGGTTTAAAGAAAGATAACAATGAGTTGATTTCCTTATCTAACCTTGGATAGAATATATAACGACCTCATACATTTGATCTGACATCAGATTTAAACCTATGCATTTACCTTTAGCCTGCTAAATTTCTAAAATGGACTGGTCCGTCATTCAACTTAGCCAATACCATTCATCATTCGAAGGGGTGTTTACTGAAAATTTACTGACTGAATAGCGAACAGTGCAGACCATGATCATTTCTTATTTGCTATTATTTCATGTAATTCATACCTTTTTATCATAAATGTCTACAAATTTGCCCGTTGAATCACCGACCTCTGTTGGTAACTACCTTTCATAGAAATAATCTACCAGAATTAGTGACATAACTAGGCAAACAGCTACATTCCTGTCACAACTGAAACTGGAAAAAAGTAAACGCGTTTTCTTGAAATCTTTAATAAAATTAAACACGATCAATGACAAACTGTTTTTTTTTTTAATTAATTATAACCTTTCATATCGTCCAAAACATTGGATACAGTGAAAACTATGTAGAGTGTAAATAGCTAGTGACAGAATTGGATCCTGATAGGACCTGACCTAACACCAGCGAAGAATACACAGTTTCAATATACCAGACTTTAACCGGAATCTGTTAACTTAGATATGAAAGCTGAATCTTAGTTCTGAGCGATAATATAAGCCTGTTGTCTATAGGTTAGTTGCCACTCACTGCATAACATCCATCACTTAATTTTTTTTTTTCATTTAATCTCAGACGCAATGCAGAAATATGTCAGTTAAGTTTTGGTGAATTTGAAAAACAAGGAATTGTGTCTACCCTGAATGAAACAATACGATTTGTCAGACGACAATAGCAAACGTGGAAATACTCAGATTTCACAAAACAATACATCTCTCGCGGTTATTACTAACTGATAGCTTAGATCTACCAGATACGTCTAAGAATTACACGCTTAAACAACAAAAGAAAGTTGTGCTAGAAAATAGCTAGAAAGGGAAACTTGTGTTCAATGATGAACCGATTCTCTAGAATTATGTACAGAGGGCCGTGTAACAGTTACTTCACGCCAAAAAGTTACTTGCGGAGAAAGCATAGCTGACCAATCAAAACGTATTCTCTGTTTTAGAGGGCTGCGTTCCTTGAATATTGCTTTTTCTTTGGATCTTTATCTTGGTTTTATAATAGGTAATTCTTTGGTGTTATAAAAGTAATCATATTAACAATGATAATAACAACGTTATTAAACGAGGATAATATATTTGGCTATAGCCACTCTCTTACATTATGACTCTTAGAATGTTACATAGTCAAATGAAAGTAACACGTTTTAAACAATCTAATAATAGATTGGTGTCCCTCCTGGCATTATTTCATCAGGGGCGGGCACCTAAGTAGAACTACCGATCTTCCGTGAGCCAGTATGACAGATAGCTTCCTCATGTTTAAGATTCCACATGATAACCTGGGTTTCAATAGGCAAGTGGTTTACGGTATCCAGTAAACAAATAAGCAAGTTCTCTGTAACAGTGCTATTAAGATATATATCAAAAATTGATGCCTGGTAAGCTCATATAATTTTGGTATTATTTGAAAGTGTATCGTCTACTGAAAAATAAAATATAAATTACATGACAAAATATGTTATAAAATTTTCATTTTTTTTTTTACTTTACAGTCTTCAGTGATACTTCAACAGAAACCCGGTTATTACAGTGTAAGATTTATCATTTTGCAGTCAAAAACATAACTGTAGTGATCTGTGCATATAATTATGGTCATCTTATTTATTAATTCTTGTTCAGCAGACACAACTCTTTCAAATGATACAAAAAGAAGGCATCGAAATGTATTTGTGGATCAGATACCTTAAAGTCACCGATGTTAACCACTCGGCCACGGAGGCTACTTGTCAACAGAATATAATTTCATTTGTTTTCTTTCCTATAAAGTTTTGCACTGATTTCGCTTTTAGGTCATTTCAATACCTCTTGATATCATTATTATGATCACTTGTAATGCAAAGAATATCGACGCTAATGGGCTCCTTTGTACAAAATATGCATATGATTAGATAATTACACTTGTATTTTGCTCTATAAAAAGATATCAGTTAAGTTGGTCTGCAGTTCGCAGTTCGCAGTTCGCGTTTCGAATTGCGAACTGCAAAATGGTCTGCAGTTCGCAGTTCGCAGTTTGCGATTCGAATTGCGAACTGTAAACTGGTCTGCACTTTACGATTCAAATGTCAACGTGCAGTCTGATCTACACTTTCCTGCGCATTGCAGACAAGAATGCATTTCACGGTTGGTCTGCAGTTCGCGTTTCGAATTGAGAACTGCAAACTGGTCTGCAGTTCGCGATTCATGTTGCGAACTGCAAACTAGTCTGCAGTTTACGATTCAACTTTCAACGTGCAGTCTGATCAACACTGTCCTGCGCATTGCAGACAAGAATGCATTTCACAGTTGGTCTGCAGTTCGCGTTTCGAATTGCGAACTGCAAACTGGTCTGCAGTTCGCGATTCGTGTTGCGAACTGCAAACTAATCTGCAGTTTACGATTCAAATTTCAAAGTGCAGTCTGATCAGCACTGTCCAGCGCATTGCGGACCAGAATGCATTTAATAATTAGTCTGCAGTTCTCATTTCGCGTTTCCAACTGCGAACTGGTCCGCGGTTCGTGTTCCAAATTGCAAACTGCAATCTTGTCTGCTGATTACAATAAAAATTTCAAAGTGCAGTCAGATCAGCACTTTCTTGCGCATTGCAGACAAGAATGCATTTCACAGTTGGTCTATAGTTCGCAGTTTGTGTTTCCAATTGCGAACTGCAAACTGGTCTGCAGTTCGCGATTCGAATTCGAACTGCAAACTGGTCTGCAGTTCGGGATTTGTATTGCGAACTGTAAACTGGGCTACAATTTACGAATCAAATTTCAAAGAGCAGTCTGATCAGCACTGTCCAGCGCATTGCGGGCAAGAATGCATTTCATAATTAGTCTGCAGTTCGCATTTCGCGTTTCCAACTGCGAACTGCAAACTGGTCCGCAGTTTGCGTTCCGAATTGCAAACTGCAATCTTGTCGGCTGATTACAATAAAAATTTCAAAGTGCAGTCTGATAAGCACTTTGTTGCGCATTTCACAGTTGGTCTATAGTTCGCAGTTTGTGTTTCGAATTGCGAACTGCAAACTGGTCTGCAGTTCGCGTTTCGAATTACGAACTGCAAACTGGTCTGCAGTTCGCGATTCGAATTGCGAACAGCAAACTAGTCTGCAGTTCGCAGTTCGCGTTTCGAATTGCGAACTGCAAACTGGTCTGCAGTTCGCGTTTCGAATTCGAACTGAAACTGGTCTGCAGTTCAAGATTCAAAATGAAAGTGAATTTGAATGTTACTCTTATATTTTAAAGTAATAGGTCAGTGTTTGCTAAATATAAAATTTTGAGCCGTGCCATGAAAAAATCAACAAAGTGGGTTTGCGACCAGCATGGATCCAGACCAGCTTGCGCATCCGCGCAGTCTGGTCAGGATCCATGCTGTTCACTTTTAAAGCCTACTGCAATTAGAGAAACCATTAGCGAACAGCATGGATCCTGACCAGACTGAGCGGATGCGCAAGCTGGTCTGGATCTATGCTGGTCGCAAACCCACTATGTTGATTTTCTCATGGCACGGCTCAAAATTTTATATTTAGCAAATACTGACCTATTACTTAAAAGTATAAGAGTAACGTTCAAATATATTTTTATTTTGAATCTTGAACCGCAGACCAGTTTGCAGTTCGCATTTCGAAACGCGAACTGCAGACCAGTTTGCAGTTCGCAATTTGAAACACAAACTGCGAACTATAGACCAACTGTGAAATGCATTCTTGTCTGCAATGCGCAAGAAAGTGCTGATCAGACTGCACTTTGAAATTTTTATTGTAATCAGCCGACAAGATTGCAGTTTGCAATTCGGAACGCGAACTGCGGACCAGTTTGCAGTTCGCAGTTGGAAACGCGAAATGCGAACTGCAGACTAATTATGAAATGCATTCTTGTCCGCAATGCGCTGGACAGTGCTGATCAGACTGCACTCTGAAATTTGAATCGTAAATTGTAGCCCAGTTTACAGTTTGCAATACGAATCCCGAACTGCAAACCAGTTTGCAGTTCGAATTCAAATCGCGAACTGCAGACCAGTTTGCAGTTCGCAATTCCAATCGCGAACTGCGAACTGCAGACCAGTTTGCAGTTCGCAATTCGAAACGCAAACTGCGAACTGCAGACCAGTTTGCAGTTCGCAATTCGAAACACAAACTGCGAACTATAGACCAACTGTGAAATGCGCAAGAAAGTGCTGATAAGACTGCACTTTGAAATTTTTATTGTAATCAGCCGACAAGATTGCAGTTTGCAATTCGGAACGCGAACTGCGGACCAGTTTGCAGTTCGCAGTTGGAAACGCGAAATGCGAACTGCAGACTAATTATGAAATGCATTCTTGTCCGCAATGCGCTGGACAGTCAAGTCAAGTCAAGTCAAAAGTTTATGAAATGTAACAAAGGCCTCCGGCCCAAAATACACTACATAATATATAGTAAGTAAATATATAAACAGTTGTGATCCCACAAAATGTATACATATACAATCGGATAAGTTGAAATACATATCCATAGGTTCAGCACACAGTCGACTAGTAAACATAGGCTGCTGAATATCATATTTAACAGGTCAAACATTATTTAAGAGTTTCTCAAGATACAATGCTGTTAGATATAACACCTTTTCATTATCAGAGCTAAGTATGTTATAAAAACTTTGTATACTTCTGTCAGATGAATACCAATTAAGAAGATACTGATTACGGATCTCACTAAATTTCTCACATTGAAAAAAAGCATGATATTCACATTCAACAATACTAGTGTTACTTCTATTATAACAAAATCGGCAGATACGAAGATACGAGATTCAAAAGGTGTATTGTTGTGCCTACCAGTTTCAACATGCAGCTTATGGCTTGAACAACGAAATTTTGACATTGCTAGTCTGTATTTAAATGGCAAATTTATTGTAAGGTAAAGTTCTGTATTTTATAAAGTTTTAAAATGTTTATAATGGTGACATCTACTTGACTCTTCGACAGACTCTTTCCAGTTTTGTTTATGACAATCTATGAGTCTTTGACGAAAAATACTAACGAAGTAGTCAATATTTCCAACATCATGTGAAACCCAAACATAACCCAAACCATACAAAAATAACAAGTGTTTGACCTGAGTAGCCCAGGTGATTCTACCTACGTTATCTAAAGATTTTAGCATAAAATAACACCGTTTAGGGTAGCTAGAGTTATCCATCTGTATTAGTTAGCTGATCAGACTGCACTTTGAAATTTGAATCGTAAATTGTAGCCCAGTTTACAGTTTGCAATACGAATCCCGAACTGCAGACCAGTTTGCAGTTCGAATTCAAATCGCGAACTGCAGACCAGTTTGCAGTTCGCAATTCGAAACGCGAACTGCGAACTGCAGAACAGTTTGCAGTTAGCAATTCGAAAAAACACAACCTGCGAACTATAGACCAACTGTGAAATGCATTTTTGTCTGCAATGCGCAAGAAAGTGCTGATCAGACTGCACTTTGAAATTTTTATTGTACTCAGCTGACAAGATTGCAGTTTGCAATTCGGAACGCGAACTGCGGACCAGTTTGCAGTTGGAAACGCGAAATGCGAACTGCAGACTAATTATGAAATGCATTCTTGTCCGCAATGCGCTGGACAGTGCTGATCAGACTGCTCTTTGAAATTTGAATTGTAAACTGCAGCCCAGTTTACAGTTCGCAATATGAATCTCAAACTACAGACCAGTTTGCAGTTCGAATTCGAATCGCGAATTGCAGACCAGTTTGCAGTTCACAATTCGAAACGCGAACTGCAGACCAACTGTGAAATGCATTCTTGTCTGCAATGCGCAGGACAGTGTTGATCAGACTGCACGTTGACATTTGAATCGTAAAGCCAAACCAGTTTACAGTTTGCAATTCGAATCGCGAACTGCAGACCAGTTTGCAGTTCGAATTTGAATCGCGAACTGCAGGCCAGTTTGCAGTTCGCAATTCGAAATGCGAACTGCAGACCAACTGTGAAATGCATTCTTGTCTGCAATGCGCAGGACAGTGTTGATCAGACTGCACGTTGACATTTGAATCGTAAAGCGCAGACCAGTTTACAGTTTGCAATTCGAATCGCGAACTGCAGACCAGTTTGCAGTTCGCAATTCGAAACGCGAACTGCTAACTTCAGACCAAATGTGAAATGCATTCTTGCCCGCAATGCGCAGGACAGTGTTGATCAGACTGCACACTTTGAAATTTGAAACGTAAACTGCAGACTAGTTTGCAGTTCGCAACACGAATCGCAAACTACAGACCAGTTTGCAGTTCGCAATTCGAAACGAGAACTGCAGACCAACTGTGAAATGCATTCTTGTCTGCAATGTGCAGGACATTGTTGATCAGACTGCACGTTGACATTTGAATCGTAAAGTGCAGACCAGTTTACAGTTCGCAATTCGAATCGCGAACTGCAGACCAGTTTGCAGTTCGCAATTCGAATCGCGAACTGCGAACTGCGAACTGCAGACCAGTTTGCAGTTCGCAATTCGAAACGCGAGCTGCGAACTGCGAACTGCAGACCAACTTAACTAAAATTATAAAAAGTTATATAGCATACTTTTAAATAAAAACCCCATCGATATAACTGATACTAGTACTTTGTATTGCAACGTGACAACTGTCGTGTTATCATTTTAGTAATAGAACTCTCCATTTTGTGATATAAAAACCCATCTCCAATCAATAATCAATAAACTTTGCTGATGGTTTGTTGAAATTATGTCCTAATTAAACAGTAGAAAAACTTTTTAAACTATCCTTAAGAGGTTGCTAAAGTACATTTAAGAATACTAATGGCAAATAATGGATCTATTTACATAAACCAATTCAATAAATTCATGTAGGAGTTGTTTAATTAGCTATGTATGCCAAGTAAGGTTAATTTTTGTGACTCTCTTTATCAGTTATCTTTGTGTAACGTTCAAATAAACGTATTCGTTCAAGGCACTGGATATATATTTTGGGTGATATAATTCACATCGTTTATAAGATTCTTTTACGGCGTTAGATATAATATGTTAATGAAAATAGATCATTCTAAATGGATAAAAGCTATACTTCTCTTCATGGTTTTGAACTCTGTCGTGTTTATTTACATTCAATCCGATTCTACGTTACCATGGTATCATATTACGAAGTTTATTTGGTTAACACCAACTATGAATAAAACTTGTAACGGAACACTATTTCCAGAAATCCAGAACAATGAAAGCAACTGGGGACCAGTAGATATAGAAAAGACTATATTTATAATATCAGCGTACTTTGTAAAATCTCGGAACAGGGTGTTCGTCATCGGAGCTAAACCATTCCATAGAGTTTCAGTGATTTGTCAGCTATGGCAGACGACCTCAGACAAACAGCTTCAATTCATGCAACAAACGGAAGCGGAAATTGTAGCCCCATCTGGAGGAAATCGTTACTCGTAAGGATTATTCGATTTAAATTATTTTAGTTCACCTACATCAGATATTCATGGCGAGCTGTTAGTATACATCGAATGGTTACGCGTCATGTCCGTCGTTAATTGTCTGGCCTCACTATTTAAGTGATACATTTGCTATTATTATCCCCTGCCGAAGACGATGAATATTTTTAGCGTTGTCCGTCCGACTGTTTGTATCTTCGTACTTGCGTATGTACGAGCGTCCGTCCGAAATTGTAAACGTTTATAATTCAAAAAGTAATTTAGCTAGAATCATCAAATCTCAATTCATGTTTCCCCCCAGATTTGGTTAAAAGAATTTAAAATGCTTATAATTAAAAAAGTATTACAGCTAGAATCGCCAAACATCACATAATTATATATTTGCACAGGACCATTGCTCATTTTAGTCATGATTATCCCCCTTGACCTAGTAAAATTAAGAGTTTTTCCCTTGATTTTGTAAACAATCAAGATTTTCTTTTACTGTATTTAAGTTAACTTTTGATGGATCTTCATGAAATTGTACAAATTTATAAGTAACTTTAGGACAGTGGGGCATGCATATCTTTCTTTAGTTACTTCAGAGTTATTGCCCTTTAATTGTTCTAAAATTATCTAATTTCCACAGCACAAAGTAACCCATTGATAGATCTTTATGAAACTTGATACAAACATAGATCACTATAAGGGAGACATTTTCCCTTTGATTTTGGTAAAAAAATAGGAACCAGCAAACCACAGCACACTCCAATTTTCATTACTTGTGTACCTCTGGAAATCACCTTCCAAAGGATATTCTGAAGCAATTTGTTACAAACTTCATGAGACTCCAGGGGACCGTATTATGTAAATAAAAAAGGTTACATGAGACACACATCATGGATGGTATTCGGCCATTTTTATAGTTGGGCATTTTTGCTGAGCTTGACACGACAGGTGAGTCAGTTCTCAATGCCTGCTGAATATGAACAGCTTTGATAATTGTTGTCGGATCCCTTTAAGTTTTCTTCTTACTGCTCTGCCTATAATAGATGCGTGTCTAATCTACATGGATATTCTTACGGTAAACACATAGCTTACCTTAAATTAATCAATATATGTGTTAGAGTTTAATCAGGCGAGGACGACTAAATATACAGTAGTCTGTAACTTTGGAACATGAAAAGAGTTACTATTAAGAATAATATTTGTAATTCAAATGGTTCACTTCCAATGTTTCAACGCGGAATTGTATTCCTTTAAGTATTTGTTTTGTTGCACTTTCTATTTATTTTACACTACCTACAAATAACCTGATGCTGGGGTTTAATTTGTTTTAAGTGGGCTGTGTTCTTGAAACGTAGCTATACCTGTTGGATGTACGACCTGGTTTCGAAGGAAAGATAGGTAACAATATTGAGACAATGTGCCTTCAACCATCTTAAAAGTTATATATTTAAAGTCGTTCTATAAATTAATTGTGTCGGTGCGACGTTAAACACAACAAAGAAAAAAACAACATTGACACGTTGTTAATTAAGTCTCGTCGTTCGATCTATTTACTAAACAAAATATGCACATTTATTTAATTAACGGTATAGTGCAAAATAGACATGTCAACAGTTAATTTGAAGACATACTTTAACTCCAATGTTCTCTATCAGTTATCTGTGGTATTTTATCATTAATATGTCATCCATATCAAAGTAGTAGTACAAACATTAAGAATTACGGTACGGCTGGTATTTTTGCAATAGTGTTATCCTGAAAAATACTTTTTATAAGCTACGTTATATACTTATGTATGTAGAAGCTGCTGGGTAAATGGAAACTAAAAGTAGGTATTTCCTGATGTCTCTTATTTATAGTTTTCAGCACATGTCTCAGTCACGTGACCACGGTTTCATTGCATTATGGTTAACCCCATATTTGTAGGGTTTTTTTATTGCCCGAAGACAGATCTTCAGGACAAAGGTAGTCTCACAAAAAGTAAAAGGCTGGAATTTTGAAATGCTGATAAAACTCGATATATATTGTTGTTTACGTTATAGATAGATCATAGAGTTTATGAAGTGAATTCTTCGTGAAAAAGAAACCGATAGGGAGGGAAATGGAGCGTAGCGGATTGACCGACCGAGGTTTCTTTTTCTCGAAGAATTCTCTTCATGGACTCTATCTGACATAGTGTGAAATCTACGTTTGACCGATCAGAATTGCAGAGTCAGTCGTGACGATGCTCTTCAGCGTGTAGATCGAAAATTATTGCTACAGTCACATTGGTCTTCAGGAATAAGAAGCCACATTTTTTGAAAAATAACCGTTGCTCTGATTGGTCAAAAAAGTAGGTTGCACACTATATACTAATAGAAAATAGTAGCTGAGGCATTTTAGTACTTTCTAACCTATAAATGTCCAAGAAATGCGCGGGAATTGCAGCATAATGTTTTATCACGTTTGTACTATTGGAGCAAAATGCACCACTGGCAATTTCCCAATCAAAGAAGTTGTGAAAAGATGCCGGTAAAAAGTTTTCAACAGTTTTAGTTGAAAATTTGTCACTCGGGTATGTACTTTCACCAACGTTAACTGATAAATGTAAACTACTTGGTGGGAACCGAAATGCACTCACATGAAATGTCTGTTACATGCATCGATGAATTTTCAATAAAGAAAATGTCCAAAGCACCAATATTTCTAAGTCATAAATCTGTAAAACTGTCCACAGAAACCTATGAGTGACAGAAGAATATGCCGTCATGAAACCAGTGACATTAAAAAAGGCATTGGGTGAACTTTGCTATATATACACATGATACACTTTGCTCACAAATGTGTTACAGGCTCGTCCTATACCATTTCTATGTGTGACCGACATCTCTAAGCGCGATAACGAAAAGAGAAAAAAAATAGAAATCAGGGCTTACAATAAAGCTCACGTTTCTTTGCGGATATCTCTGAACCATGTCGTATCCACGGTAGTTCTGTAGTGACGTTAAGAACATATTTTCGTAGGGTTTAAAAATTTCAAGGGGGTAATACTAGTCTTCAAACCAGTAACAGTCACACTATAGGCATTACAGTAGGGACCGTCAAACCTATTCTGACTGACTGTTTGAAATTAAAGAAGCTTTGTTCTAGGTGAGTCCCTCATTTGTTGACACCAGACCGCAAGTCCAAACGTTTAAAAAGATTGAGACAAAAAAAAAAAAAAAAAAAAAAATAAAAAAAATAGCTGAAAAAAGTAAAATTTTGTTTTCGAGAATTCTTAAAAAAATATTTTCAAAAATATGTCACATGGATTAAATGAATGACAGAAATGGGTAACAAACGTGAAGTATTTTTCGTAATAATACTTTTGTAAAAAATACCAGCTGTACTTTGATATAGATGACACGGAGAAGTATTTAAAATTGGAGTTAAAAGATGTCTTCAAATCAGATATGAACATGTTTATTTTGCACTTTACTGAAAATTAAAAAGTATGTTTATTTGTTTAGTAAATTAACGAATTCATCATATTTTACAAATATCATGTTATGACTTAACAAACCTAAGATTAAGTTAAAACATATTTCATTTTCATATATGATATCATATCTCGGAAACCAGATTAATACTGGAGGAATAAAACTGAAATAAAGTAAAATAAAACTCTTATAAAGTACCCCTAAACAATATTCCCTGAAAGTCTAATTGACAAATAAGTAAACAAGATTTTACTATACTTCGAATACAACGCTACCTTCTAAAAAGCTAGAATCCTGCTCGCTTTCCTGATCTTGTTGATACAATGAACTTTATCGAACATCGCCCTGCCGAACGTCATGGCGCCCTGCCGAACTTCGCCCCGCCGAACGTCGTACCGCCTAATGTCGTTATGGCGCACTGCCGAACTTCGTCCCGTCGAAACTCGCACCGCCTAACGCCTTTATGGCGCCCTGCCGAATTTCGCACCGCCGAACATCGCCCTGCCGAACATCGTTATTGCGCCCTGCCGAACTTCGCCTCGCCGAACGTCGCCCCGCCGAACGTCATTATGGCGCCCTGCCGAACTTCGCCCCGCCGAATTCGCTCTGCCGAACACCTTTCGCCTTCCGGTATGACATGATTGTATTATTTAAATTGGAGATAAAAGGTGGTAATAGTTATTAATAGTTATGATACATTTGTCAGTCCAAACGTAATGTTACCAGAGGAAACTGCTAACTCTTACCCACCCCAACCTTCAATCCATCACTGAGTCCGTCAGTGACACGATGTTTAACTTTTAAATATCAAGCTTTTCCATGACATATATACAAGGCAATATGCGGGCGTCCGTCAGGCCGTCCATCCATCCGTCCGTCCGTCATTTTTTGTCCAGATTATTATTTTGCCGTACAATTGGAAAATTCTTTATGCTTGCCTCAGTGAGATGGATTATCGCGAGCAAGCGTACATCTCTATCTGAAAGGTCAATGTCATACTTGGCTGAAGGGGTTGGGCAAGGTCCATGCTCACAAGAATCCAACTCACTGAGGCAAACATATATTATTTTCCCTACGTACGACAACAAAACTTAGACGAACGGACGGGCAGGCACACACGCCTATTGCCCTCTGTCTATCTATATGTCATAAAAATCTTGTAATTAATAAGTATCACTGATAGACTCACTGATGGATTTAAGGTTGGGGTGGGGTTAAGGGGGTGAAGATAAGAGTGGGCACTTCCTCTTGGTAACACTTCTATAGGGACTAACAAATATAATTATTAAATCTTACTAACTTTTATCTCCAATTTAGTAAATACTATAATGATATTCAGGAAGGCGAAAATACGACGATCGGCGGGACGACTGCATATGGAGTCCCAGTACTGTGTTTCTGGGAAAAGGTCGTACTGATTTCTACATTTGAAATCAAGGAGTAACATCTTTGACAGATACTTCTGGTTCATGTAGTCATCGCTCAAAACATATAATGCGCAGTGTACCCCTTGAAATACTGTTGTATACGGTGTTCAAACAAATTGAAAAAATGATAGTTTTCACTTTGTGATAAGAAGTGTTTGTTTGGCTTTATATTATAAGTATTCCGCGTGTGAAAGCGCAAGGTTAAGAAATGTTTTTAGGTTTGTAAATTTTATATTTCTTTCTGTCTTGAGCCTTGTTAAATTTCATTCACGAAAATATTCATCGATTTTTGTCTGATCATGAAGCTCATATTTACAAAAAGATAAATGTCACCAAAATGTCTCACCCGTCATCAATGTTTGACCAAGGTTTACATCACGGGGTGACATCCTATATCAACAGTTGTACTGTACTTCATACACTATTCCAAGCTTGAGGCCTATTTGTTTATGACCTAGACCTACATAACCATTTGAAAGCAGATATCCATTTCCTCTGTACAACCGAGTGTTTTATTACGAGTGTTAGAAGTTAGCACACTTTGGAACGATTTCATCTTTAAAATAACTCATCAATGTACTTTGCCTAAGGTTTTCAGTAACCGTTCGATTGCATTATTTCTTACTTTTTTTCCAATGTTTCGCTTACGGAACACTTCATTTAATTATCATGATTTCTCAATGCAAACAATAAACTGTTGTACTAAGTTATATTATATTTGCTCTACCCAGTATTGGACATCCTAGTTTTGCTTTATTCCTGTCTGTTCTTTATAATTCTAGCATAAAATAGCTATTACAGTAACTGCCAAAGTGTTTTAACAAGAGAGTAAATGCGTGATAACAGACTGTGTGTGGTTAAAACACCTTTTCATAATAATATGCGCAATTTAACTGAGAAACATAAACATAATATTCACAACTACAGCAGCCCATGGGATACGTCGAGGCCCTCGCCGATTCTGCAGATGTTAAAACACAGACACATGCGTTATATCCTATCTTCTTTGAAAATGCAGAAGTATTAGTAACATTTCTACTATTCAGCCTAATCTTTGAAATTCCTGTAACTCCTTCTGGTGCACTGTTTGGCTCGTCTGACATAAACAAAAATGGACATTTGGTACACGATTCACACAAACGTATGGTGAAAGGCAGGAATCAGCCATCACAATCAATATAAGAGTATAATTGTATATTTTACTATTTCAGTTATGCATCAACAATATTTGCATGCCAGATAAATGCGACAGAATCTCCGACACACGTATCGCTTGTCCTGAATTCCTGTGACAATCCACTGAATATGTTGCGAATTCGCGAAGTGTCAAAGCCAGAAAAATACGAGCGACGGTTTACAGTTTGTACGGCACCCTTGTTTGGATTTCGTGATTCTTTGAGGCTAGTAGAATGGATTGAATTCAACAGAATATTAGGTGCTGACAAAATTTTGTTGTATAATTATTCAACAAGTGCCAAAGTACATGAGATAATTAGCCATTATTTAAAATCGGATTTAATTGATGTGATACAGTGGCGTTTCCCTTTCCCGTCATTTGACATAGAGTTCTTTGCCCAGAAAGCAGCACTGAATGACTGTCTCTTTAGGAATAAAAATGTTTCAGAATTTATTGTAAATATTGATACGGACGAATTCATCATACCACGCAGTAAGGGAGAAGTGAACTGGTCTCAAATGTTAGCACAACTTGATCAGAACTGCGTAGGCTATCTGATCAGGCATACATTCTTCAGGACAGACTGGAAAAATGAAAATCTAAACGTTACTGGAATCATTCAAACACTTGACTTATTTTGAGCACGAGGAAAGAATATATTCCCCCAATGACCGTTCGAAATATTTTGCTCGGACAGCATATGTTGAATTTATAAACGTCCACGAAATACCAAGAGGTAGGATACTAACTGTGCCAACTCAAAATGGCTTAGTGCATCACTATCGGCGGTTTTCAAAAAGAAAAGTGTATAGAAGGGTGAAGGACTTTACTGTACTTGAAAAATTTGGAGATCGGTTGATTAAAAATGTGCAAACTACATTGATAAACTTGATATAGAAAATTGTTTAATCTTCTTACTACATGTATACCGAGTAGTAAAAATCTATAAACTCTTCCTGTAAACAGTGAGAATATTGTCTCTAATGCTTTAGTTTTAAGCTCGACTATTCGAAGAATAGTGAGAGCGACCCTACTCACATGGGCGTCGGCTTTACACGTTGGCTAAAATTTTGTATGCAAGCTCGTATCTCAATAACCACTAAATCTGTTGGATTGAAACTTTACACAAAGCTTCCAAAGAAATATACAAGGTAGATAAGTATGTTCTGTTCTGTTCCGTAATTTCAGACTGTGTGGACCTACTACATATATGGGATTGAAACCCTTCTGGTCAAGCGTACTTATAATCATACCCAGTCGGAACTCTTGTTCAAGTGAAATTAATTCAAGTCATTACCCTAGTTTGACTTAGAAAATTAGTTGTAGGTGTGTATGCAAGTTGTTATCATTGCCGTAGTAGAATTTAATTTGTAATAAATTGTGAATATAAGAACTAATTTATGTAAAATTTGTCGGCAAATTTCTGACCCTTATCCCACTTAGGAGTAGTCGAATAGTCGGACGCATTGTCTTATAAACAGCTCTTGTTGCGTTTATTAATAATATATTAATGAGTAATAATATATTCTAGCATAAAACTGCTGTTCTTTCTTCGTTTGCTGTGGTTGTATAAACAGGAGAGTGAATAGAGAGGTTTTCACGCCCATACACTGTTATTTGGGACCACAATCACAAAACAAAATGTAAATTTATTCCATTTTACTTTCAAATTCAATATACACAAACTATAAAAAACAATGCGAGCTTTTTGATGTATCTATGAATGTCTTGTTCATCAAATTAATGTTTTAACGAATGGCTTATAATGGGCACGGCTCCAATTAATCTTTTAAATCGGGAAACCGGGCAATACTTCAAAATCCCGTTTGGGCATCCCTTAAGCATAACAAATATATATAAAATCACTAATATAGTTCAGCAAATAGTAAGCAAATGTCATTTAACACATCCCATTAACAAACACAAATGTATTATAAAATCCACCAATAGTGTACAGCAAATAGTCAACAAATGTCATTCGTCACAAATTTTGGCAAACTCCAAACGAGTCCATACAAATCACACTGATGCTTTATGCGATAAGGCCCTGGGAAACAGGGGCATTATCACCGGCATCGGTTTAAAACGATTCGCCGGCCGCCACAGGCCTCCTACTAAAGGCTGGGGAGAAGTCCCCAAGCTTAAGTAGCAGGCCACCACCAATTTCAGATTGGCTAAGGCGAATCTCCCTACTGAGAAAAAAAATTAGCCGTGCCCAGCCTTAAATTGTGTGTCTAGCAGTGGTGTCCCCTGCTTATACAGTTTCTAAAGCTGATCAATTTGCTCAAAAATAAATCATTGCCCGTGGACGTCAAATGCACCACATCTGCATTAAACTCGCTTTGGAACTTCGTACTGAGATCGATATAAGAGTGTAAAATGTAATATTCCTCCGATTAAAGAACCCTCTTTGCCCCGTATGAATTTATGCGCTTGCAGTTAACACGCGTGTTCCATTGCAGGCAGAGTCCCAAACTGTGCACGGAGTTACCTTTCATAGAATCACTATTGATCAGCCACTATTTAAAATCGGCAAAATTACAGTCTTTCAGACATGATTACAAGCATAATGAGGATTCAATGGCGAAATGAAAATATTTCTGAATAGCAAATTTATTACTGTGTTTGTCTTGTGAAATATAGATCTACGATATGTAATGTCAGGAGCACTTTGCAGTACCTGAAGAAAGTCACCCACCGACTTACATTATCGATTCGTTTTTCGTCATTGGTGACGTCACAGCTTTATTACTACTATTAGTACTGGTAATGGATAGCAGATAATCGGAAGAGCGTCTTAGGCTAATTCTTAGTGTATTAGCGCAGAACTGTATATTTACCACGATCTAAAGTTAAATGGCGAAAATTGAAAACAAAACAAATCTTTAGAGATATCAATTCAAATTATATTTTCTTGTGCTGTTTCCTTCATGAACACCCAGAATAAAGTTAGACGAACAAATCGATCACGCCTTCTAACACCTGAGCTACGTTTATGCATATAAATGTATTTGATAATTGGTTTTTACATTTTTTTTTAAAGCAGAACATATCAATATATCGTTTCTGTTCACGAGGTAAATGTAATACCAACAAATCAAAATATTTTTTTTTTCGTACTGAGAAGCTTATATATTGATGACGCCTGTTTTCAGACGTTTTTAGATGTAATATCAGACTGAAATGAAATGAAAATGATAACTGCGTCACGAGTACCAGGTTTCTGTGCCTTTCAACCCAAAATTCGAACCTTCAGGCTGTTTGCACGCAGGAAAGAATCCATTACGTATTATGAATGAACAAACCGCCCATTTTACTGTTGATGCTGTCATATAATGCATGTAAATTATGATTAGATGTACTAAACCAAATTAGTGTCACTAAACCAAAGTTACTAACCATTAACGAGTTATTCGAATCTTAACGAATTAGAAACAAATATTTCATACACACAGACTGTAATTAACTTATGAACTTTAACAGAAGAACGGGACTTCGAACGTAACTTTTATAAGCTACAGATTTCCATCTTAACGGCCACTTCACTTTAATAACTTCTTCGGTCAAACCTAGTCCCACAGCAGTTGTTACGGGACTTTTTTTTATATAACAGCAGAGAACTAGTTCCTAATACTGGTTTGTTATCAAAATAAATGAGCAATGGCCTTACGACCTCAGACTTTATTTTAAGTCCTCAACTAATGCCTTATTACATCTATCATCCACAAAATTACATTTCTGTTGGCCAAAATATACCCCCTAAGACAGTTTGCCAACAACACTGGCACCATTTGCAGAACAGTCATGTCTTTCATTATCGGGGTTGTGACCAAAGTACAAGGCCACTGAAAGGAACACCACTTCCAGTTGAAGTAACAAGCCGCCCCAAATTCAGCACCATCAGCAATTTCCGTGAAAAGTATTATATCAGTTTAACTGTATAACCATATTGGTCCGAGAGCTCACGGACTTTTATTGCAACAATTGAGGCCAAAAGAAGTTTATACATTTTTGGAAACAATATTTCATATCCTCCATGAAAACCCATTTCTTAAGTGTCAAAGCCGTGCCTATCTATATTTTGTTCACTTATGTTTGTGATAGGGGAGGTAAAACTCACTTGTTAAAATATTTAGGGGGTAGGGTAAAGTTTACGTCTACAAGTTTTTTCACTGATTAATTACAGTAACTATCTGATTGTCAGTAAATGTATATATGTTCCACAATGACAGCAATAAGAAATTCATTAAAAAGGACTGAAGGGCAAACTGGATATTCAAGGTCAAAGGTCAGATTTATGTAAAAATCACAAAAATTGGCATATTTGAAATTTATTTTTATTCTTAAAAAATAGTTTGTTATCATAAGACACTCATCTTTATTTATGTAATGTGTATATATCCGCCAAAATCAGAAATGCAAATTTTATTGCAAAAAGTCAAGGTCAACCCTGATAATTGAAGGTCAAAGTTATTACCTTAACTTTTTCTAATCTGTTTAATATGTTTTCACATTATTAGTCACTGAAGTTAATTCGTTTTAATGTTTGTATGTCAGACAAAGTCAGCAGTGCAGATGTAACCCCAAAACTGCTAAGAGTAAAGCTAATATCAAGGGTCAAAGGTCAAGTTTGTGTGAAAAATCGCACGAATAGCTTCCTGTTTGAAATATAACAGATATATTTCAATCATCATAAGTAATCGCTCGTGGTTTATTTTAATGTATATATGTCTCACAATGTCAGTAATAAAGATAACGTCTAAAATCAGACAAGTTCAAATGTAATATTAAGGGTCAAAGGTCATTTTCAAGTAAAAGAATGAAAAAATAGCTCTTTAACTTTTCTATTTATTAACAATATCTTGTCGATATTAGTCAATGATAACAGTTCATTTTAATGTATAAATGTTAAGCGATGTCTGGTATGCACATATAATTTCAAAACATTCAAGTTCATAATATAAAGGGTCAAAGGTCAAAAAGTGAGTAAAATGTTGCAATAATATCACCTATTTGTAATATTTTTGTATTGTTTAAAAGTATTTGTTTTGTCATTTCAGTAACTGATCGTTGTTCATTTTACTGTATATATGTCAGACGATGTCATGGAAGAGAAAATAAGTCAAGGTCAAACCTGTTATTAAAGGTCTGGGGTCTTTTTTGTGTAAAAGATCAAAATGAAGCATACTTACTCATTATTTTGTTCCAAAATAGCTTGTTGTCATAATTGCTTTTTAGCAATTTATTTTAATGTATACATGTCAAGCAAGGTCAGCAATGTAGGTTTTATCCTAAAAATTCAAAGCCAACCCTTTTTATCAAAGGTCAAAGGTCAAATTTGAGTGAAAATTCGCAAAATACAGCAGTTTTGCAATGAATTTTCTTATTGTTTTAGGTATTTTTGTCAACACTAGTAACTGATCATTCTTCATTTTAAAGAACATATAGCAAATTATATCATTCTTCTTTGATTATGAAAAATCAGTCATTGTCAAACCTGACATTAAAGGGCAAAGGAGAGGGTCTTCAAGAAATTCGCCATTATGAAAAAAAGGCTTTAACAAGTGGGGAGCAAATGAAAAGATCCTACGTTACGTCTACACAGGCATCGTGCGGCCCATAGCAGAGTACGCATCCACCTCAAGGGTAACTTCTTCCAAAACCAGTAAAGATAAACTGGACAAGGTTCAAAATTCAGGCCTGAGGATAATTCTGAGAGCAATGAAAACAACTCTAATAAAAGAAATGGAAAAGACAGCCAACCTTGAGCCATTAGAGATAAGACGAGAGTACAAAGCCCTTGTGCAGGCAGAGAAGGCAAAGAGACTACCATCACATCCACTCCACTCAAAACTCGAGATCAGACCTAAGAACAGACTGAAACGACAGAGTCTCAACCATATCATAAAAGAACTGCATAAAGGAAAGGCAGCAGCACTAGACGCAGAGGCAGAACCGATTGTGCCCGATGAATGGGTTCCTAGACAATGTGCTCCAAAGATCAGATTGGTGGTGCCAGGAGTAGAAGAAAAGTGAAAACAATATCAAGCTCACTAACAATCTCTTACGTTAGAAATGATCAATGACCGCTATCCAGCACACTCTTGGATCCAATCATATACCGATGGATCAATTGAAAAAGCAGTTCATAATGCTGGGAGTGGTGCCTACATCAAATTTCCAGAACAAAATATAGATAGGCATTGCTTTGGCAGTAGATGCAGCAGTGAACTGCACCGCTTATGCAGGTCGCTGACATCTCCCCACAGCTTGGTCTTATTTGGGATGCCTGTTGGCTAAACTTTCTGGCATACTTCTTCAAGATAGAAACCGCTCTGCAGAATGTGGAATGGTATTTGTTCCTCTGATCCGCACTGGCATTTTGGTGTCTTTGCAACACCCCACTTCTGCATATGTTTTCTCGGGCCACAGTGTCCAGTGCGCTGACGGAGGATAGTTGTTTGGCTGTGCCTGATTAGCTTGCGCAGACTGTCATGATTTGGCAGGTAGCCTCCATCATTTATGTTCTTCAAGTCTGACGCAAATCCGTTCTTCCGCAGAATCTGAGATTCTCTGTATGAAGTTGGAGGTTTGAGACTGTATTTGCTTGGTTGCTTCCTTTGCAAGTTTGTCCGTAGCTTCATCTTCGGCTATGCCCACATTTCCAGCAGCTGTCTCGTAAAGATGTCTGATGGACCTGCTGAGAGAGTCTGAAGAGCTCACTTGGAGTCTGTCAGGAAAACAATATTTTGTCCAATTTCTCCTCGCTCATACAGTTAGGGTGTGGCCGAAATGGGGGCATGCGTCTCGGCTCTAAAGTTTGAGAATCTCTTGCCGACTGGATGAGAGTGTTTGAGAGAATTTGATGTAAGCACCACTTCACTTCCAGCATTCTGAACTGCTTTTATCACTGATCCATCGGTATATGCTTGGATCCAAGAGTTTGCTGGATAGCGGTCATTGGTCATTTCTAGCGTAAAAGATTGTTGGTGGGCCTGATATTGTTTTCCCTTTCTACTCCTGGCATCTCCAATCTGATCTTTGGAGCACATTGTCTAGGAACACATTCGTCGGGCACAAGCGGCCCTGCATCTGTGTCCAGCGCTGTTGCTTTTCCTTTCTGCAGTCCTTTGACGATATGGTTAAGACTGTCGTTTCAGTCTGTGTTTCTGCTCTCGAGTTTTGAACTCAATGGGTGTGATGGTAGTCTCTTCGCCTTGTCTACCTGCACAAGGGCTTTGTACTCCCGTCTTCTCTCTAACGGTTTAATGTTGAATGTCTTTTTCATTTCTTTAATTGGAGTTGTTTTCATTGCTCCGAGAATTATCCTCAGGCCTGAATTTTGAACCTTGTCCAGTTTATTTATACTGTTTTTTGAAGCAGTTACCCTTGAGGTGGATGCGTACTCTGCTATGGACCGTACGGCGCCTGTGTAGACTTAACGTAATTTCATTTGCTCCGCATTTTGTTCAAACCATTTTTTTCATAATGGCAAGTTTCTTGAAGACCCTCTCCTTTGACCTTTAATGTCAGGTTTGACAATGACTGAGTTTTCATAATTAAGGAAGAATGATATCACCTGTTATATATACTTTAAAATGAATAATGATCAGTTACTAGTGTTGACAAAAATACCTAAAACAATAAAGAAAGATCATTGCAAAACTGCTGTTTTTGCGAAATTTCACGCAAATTTGACCTTTGACCTTTGATAAAAAGGGCTGGCTTTGTCTTATTAAGATAAACCCTACATTGCTGACCTTGCTTGACATGTATACATTAAAATAAATAGCTAAAAGTGAATTATAACAACAAGCTATTTTTGAACAAAGTAATGAGTAAGTATGCTATATTTTGATCTTTTACACAAAAATGACCCCTGACCGTTAATAACAGGTTTGACCTTAACTTATTTTCTCTTCCATGACATCGTCTGACATATATACAGTAAAATGAACAATGATCAGTTACTGAAATGACAAAACAAATACTTTTAAACAATAAAAATTATTACAAATAGGTGATATTATTGCAACATTTTACTCACTTTTTGACCTTTGACCTTTCACATTATGGTTGAACTTGAATGTTTTGAAATTATAAGTGAAAACCAGCCGTCGCCTAACATTTATACATTAAAATGAACTGATATCATTGACTAGATCGTCAAGATATTGTTAATAAAGAGAAAAGTTAAAGAGCTATTTTTTCATTCTTTTACTTGAAAATGACCTTTGACCCTTAATATTACATTGGAACTTGTCTGATTTTAGACGATATTTTTATTACTGACATTATGAGACATATTTACATTAAGATAAATCACGAGCAATTACTTATAATGATTGAAATATATCTGTTATATTTCAAACAGGAAGCTATTCGTGCGATTTTTCACACAAATGTGACCTTTGACCCTTGATATTAGCTTTACTCTTGGCAGTTTTGGGGTTACATCTACACTGCTGACTTTGCCTGACATACAAACATTAAAACGAATTAACTTCAGTGACTAATAATGTGAAAACATATTAAACAGATTAGAAAAGGTTAAGGTAATAATTTTCACATTTTTGCATAAAAATGGACTTTGACCTTCAATTATCAGGGTTGACCTTGACTTTTTGCAATAAAATTTGCATTTCTGATTTTAGCTGATATATAGACATTACATAAATAAAGATGAGTATCTTATGATAACAAACTATTTTTTAAGAATAAAAATAAATTTCAAATATGCCAATTTTTGTTATTTTTACATAAATCTGACCTTTGACCTTGAATATCCAGTTTGTTCTTCAGTCCTTTTGATGAATTTCTTATTGCTGTCTGTGTGGGACATATATACATGTACTGACAATCAGATAGTTACTGTAATTAATCAGTGAAAAACTGGCAGACGTAAACTTTACCCTACCCCTTAAAAATTTTACAAGTGAGTTTTACCTCCCCTATCACAAACATAAGTGAACAAAATATAGATAGGCACGGCTTTGGCACTTAAGAAATGGGTTTTCATGGAGGATATGAAATATTGTTTCCAAAAATGTATAAACTTCTTTTGGCCTCAGTTGTTGCAATAAAAGTCCGTGAGCTCTCGGACCATATTCGAGGTGAGATATATTCCATATTCACACGGGAAACAGACGCGCGTAAACGACCATTACGTCAGACGTGTTGTGACGTTAGAAAGACGCACATGACATAAAGTTCCATTTTTACTTTATTTCCTGTTTTATAATGTTATGAAATTCTCATTAAGTGTAAAATAATTTGAATCGAGAAATATACTATAAAGAACAAAGTGCGACTACAATTTTCATCCTGTTTTAAGCAAATAACTTAAAATAATACACAATGTACAAGTAGACCGGCACAAAAACAGTGAGTGATACGGATTATATCTCACTGACAGAATCCAGTATTCCATCGGTTAGCATAAAATAGATAACTATATTTGCTCTGAATATGTACTACCCATTTAAACATTTCATGAAAATTGGGCCAAATATGCAAGTATGCCTTCCTTTCAATGAACAACCGACCATGTTAGAATATTTGTAATAACCCCATCACTGCGTCAAACAACCGTCTGATAAAAGTCCTTCTAGACCTCATGACACTATTTATGAAAGTGAACTTAACCAAAATTGTAATTCATGAAGGGTAACCGTGCTTTAACACAAAAATGACTGAAGTAACCCAAAAAGCTCAAAAACTTTTGTTTGCAGAACCCTTCTGATCTTTATTGGTATCAATCCAAAACTCAAAATACAGGACCAAGTGATTTTTTTCCGCTATTGGAATAACAAGTCCTTGCAAACCTGTTCATATCAACTGTTAACAGTCGAGCAGAATTTCATTATCATAAGACTTATCTCTGATTGCAAAAATGAAATAATTCCGGTAGATTTTGCGATCTGTAATGATAAGTTAGCTACCAGCCAGAGAATAAATTTAGAAACCTTTCCCAACAGAGCACAATAAATAATTAGGCCCATTGCCAGACACTAAACAAAATAATATTTTTACCCACTTGAGAGCCTAGCAAGTAAAAATTCCCGAAAAAGGCGGGAAGCAGTTTCTGCCCATTGTTTTCTCGTTTGGGGCAAACCTATTATTTTATCTGGGGACCAAACGCCGCTCTTCATGGAATTACACGCCTCAACACGTGTATCATTGAAAAAAAAAACAAAGACAAATATCAAACAGGGAATGCCACGCACCAAAAACGCAGCCTCCTCAAAACGAAACCCACAGCACGCAGACGCGTGCACCACACACACACACACATACACACAGCCAACACATTAGGACAAAACGAACAAACAAAGGAACACACACACACACACACACACAAAGCCAACACATCAGGACAAAACGAACAAACAAAGGAACACCGTGGGGCACCGTCTTGGAACGATCAGTGGCAAAAACACCACTGGGGAGCTTAAACCGGTTTATGGTGCGCACCCAACCTCACTCTTACCCCCCACCATGTTCCAAAAAGATGGGACAGTGTAAATAAAAGTAATCCCCTCCAGGTGAAGGTTCCATGTTCACCGCCGTTTGAATACATCTGCGGATGTCTCTAAATTGCTTTTTGTACTTTTAGCATGTGTAAATGTTGAATTCTGCTCAACCCGGGGCTAGAGGGCGTGGACGGTAGCATGCATTTCCACTACCGTCCATGAACAGGCTTAATCAAACCGAGCCTGCAACATTTTCGTTTTTGTCGTGTTGAGCAACCTGTGAAGTTTCCACTTTTTTCTATTTTAAATGCATATTTGATGTCTCGTTTCGGAAAAAAGAACTGAATTGCCAAGCCTAGAGACCTTGTCGGCTACTTTGTCTTTGTGTTTTGCTTCGTAAGTGTTCCCGGAACACTAATAATATAGTTCAATTTAAAGCCAAAACTGAAACCATCCAGTAAAATGTTTTATCCGTCTTATTAGGGTAATTAACCAACTGCTTAATTCTGTTTTATTGATTAGACCGTTTAAATCTTTGGGACTAGATCTACTTCCATTACAAAACAAACATACATGTGTATACGGACAGCTAAATTTGAAGTATACAGTAACACTGACACTGTCTGGAATTGAAGTAAAAACATTACTTTTAAGTTTTAATTGTTTTAAACACAAGCATTGTGCGCAGCTGTTGTGGTATGTTCATGTACATGAGCCGCTTGCAAAGTTCGTAGTCAGTCTTACCAAAAGATAAACAGTGGTCCATTGAAATTCTATAACGACGTTGATCGTCATATTCTTACCATCACAACCTGCTAGATTCTTATACGCTTTGCACCGGATCATATTTATTTAGTGTTTATATAGATCTATATGTAATAACTAATAACCTCCGTCATATTTCATTGATGCCATGCTAAGTAAATACTATCTAAACTAGATCTCTAAAGGCATTGTTCCATGTTTCTGTAGACATTATTGTGACTTTAATTTTGGTCTAAACATGAGCTCGCCAGACAACCTGACTCTCGAACTGGCACCAGATCTAATTAATTAGCTAAGTCTATATAGATCCACATTCCTACCACAATCGTAATGGATTTACAGCCTCTGAGATTTTAAACCTTACTAAGTATGTACAATAAGAACTTCAGGGGCGGCAAATTCAATTGTCCGTATTGCCTAGGTTGTCCCAAAGCTTGTACGGACAAGTGAAATTTGACCAGAATTAACTAGATATAACTGTTATACGGACAAGTACAAAATAGCAATTGACAACAACGGACAAGCAAGACAAAATCAGATTTCGCCGCCCCTGCAGAACATAAACAAAATCGAGATCACCTTTATCAGAACCAATATTGTGACCTACATCACTTTGCCACACTTGGACCCCATCGGCTTTTCCATCATGTGCTGATTTGCCCTACGTAATTAGAATCTACGTTTCTGCCGGTGTTGCCTGTGCCGTCATTTCCACCATCCTCAATCAAAGGCCGCTTCTCTGCAGGGATACAAGAGTCAAGCTCTTTCGCCCTTTTTTCTAAACGTTGCCTTCGCTGCATATTAAAACGTCTAAGGCCGCTTCTCTCCAGGGATACACAAGTCAAGCTCTTTCGCTATTTTTCTAAACGTTGCCTCCGCTGCATAAATGTCTAACTGGATGTCTAACTGCTACGATGTAGACCTTTATCAGTTCCAATTGTAGATCTAGATCTAATCAAATAAACATGTAATCTGTCCAAAAAACATTTCCAATTCCATTTTTTTTTATTTTCCCTTGTACTTTTGCGGCTCTCAACCTGCGCGAGACCGCGGGAAAGAAAGTGACGTATAGGATTACAAGTGACGTCACAGGTACAGGGTGGCGGATAAATTGTAGCCCAAATAACGGAGACTATCCTACAGAGATAGTCCTTATTACAATATAACATATATTTTTTTAAAAAATATGCATTGCCTGGCAAAGCGTAAAGATATTACGTTTCTACAATGCATTATTCAAAAGGAAATGTCATTAATGTAATCAAACAACGCTGACATTCCCGGGCACTTTATGAAAATACATTCACATATTTAGTTTTTAATAATTCAATGCTAGAGTAGAGTAGCTCTATTACATGTTTGTTTCATGTTATAACATCACCGTAGGTACTGTCACCCTACCTGACTCTGGCACCAACCAATCCGGAATATTCATCATACAAAGACCGATAAGCTGCGATCTGCACAGGTATTTGGAGTTCCTTGCACATTTTATACGTTCTTTTGGTGTGATCTGTGTAGTGTATTTGGTCAATTCCCCGGGTAGCAGGAGTAATATGACACAATTAAGTATTCCGGTTGGTAAAGATTGCCTTTACCGCCCTGTAATAACAAATCCTATAGTAAATTGGCCTTGGATGCTGCATTTAAATTGTGGCAATACTGCAGGGAAAAGCGCGCTAAAGTCATTTGAATTATTCAGATTTAGAAATTTCAGACGAAAATCAGGCCGTCCGAGTGTAAGCCGGAATATGCATTATAACATAACATAACATAACATAACATAACATAATATTAGTTTATTAAATAAATCTGATGTATATAGCATATCGATTGTACAAAATTAGACACAAGGCACAAAGAGGTACGTAAGAGGATATGATATTATGATCAAATGCGGGGATATACACCGTCTTCTATGTTATAGAGAGAATAACAGACGAGATTAACGTATTACAGAGCAGACCATATATTTTATTTTAGGATTTGAACTTTTCAGCTCCTCGTCCGTAACATGAAAATATAAGCTAATGTCAAGGTAAAACATAAACAATATATACACAGTTGTTCAAGCATAACACATGTACAAGCTATATAGGTGGTAATATGTGATATACATAGAACGTGACAACTATGAACTCAGTATTACAGATCGAACTATGCATCACAATCGACTCGATACAGATTTATCAGGGCACTGAAGCATTTAACAAACATTTAAATCACCGGTTATATGTTTTCAGTATAGATTTTGGTGCTCTTTATGTACACCTGTTCAGCAGTATTTACTTTACAACTAGTTAACTAATGACAGGTGGTAGAATATATAAAACCTAGAAATACGACAAAACATGTTTAAGTTTACTGACTATCCTTATATAATTTATAAACTTGTCACATATTACTTAAGTACACGACGGCATTTGCTGTTGCTCAAGTGTTTGTCTTTGGTGCTTCCGTGTTCTCCATAAGTCAATGGCAACTTCAATACATTGAACATATGGAGATTGAGAATCGTTGTTGACAACATCCAGACACCAAATAGATATTAATAGCAAATTCTGAACACGAAGCAAGTGTAAATGATGAATGGCAACCTCCATACATTCAACAGGTGTAAGTGGCGAATCGTTGCATAAAACGTTCATACATCAAACAGATGTTAATGGCGAACCGTTGCTGGCAGCTTCCACACAACAGTCGTTATTAGCGAATCCTAGAAATTGGAAGGTAAAATTTCGTCACTGAAAGAAAAACACTTTGGCAAACGCTTTAGAAGGAGATAATTTAATATTCAGTTTCATTCATTTTGTCCCCTTGCCTGTATGTCTGCCGGACGATCCGTCAGTCTGGTCGTCTATTCGTCCGTCCAAATTTGTGTTGTTCATATCTCAAAATGTATATGACCTTGAGTTATGAAATGTCATATATGCAGAGTGAAGTTGGGCACCTGGGGCTATGTTTGGGATTTCACTCAGTAAGACTACTGTGTTGGCGCTTGACAAAAATATGCATAATGGAAGTAAACGTTTGTTTCGAAGGAATATCAAACAGTATTTAACGTTGAAAACATAATAGAAGTAATATTCAGCACGTGAAATTGTGCTTTTATGGTTTTATTTTGGAGTTCACTTTGGAAGACCAGAGTAAAGACCCTTGACTAAGTCATAACTAAGCATAATTTGTACAAAATAAAGGGTCATGATTCTGGCTCTGCTGAGTGAAATTCCAAATGGACCTAAAGGCACACAACTTCAGACGCAAAGTAACAATCCACTAATATTTCATGACTGTATATACGGGCGACATAAACTTTTAGTCACTTTATGCATGAAAAGGCTTAAAGGATTGAGTTGCTGATATATAAAAATAGTTCGACCTTAGAGTCATGAAACCATACAGGAAATATATTCAACATGAGCACATTTGGGTTTGTTTGGGATTTCAGTCTGTAATACCAGATATGACCATTGACTCGAAAATATGATTCAATGACCGACGAGTTTGTATCACATGTATCTCAGAAAGTATTTGACCTAGATCAATGAAATGTTAAAGGATTGTCATTCAGCATGCGAAACCATCCTACATGTACGACGGTTTCGATTATTTCACTCGGCAAGACCAGTGTTATGTCAATTTATTTGTTACCATTTATGCACAGAGGGCAAAAAAGGTTGTGTCAAAGATATCTCTAGAAGAATATTTGACCGAGAGTTATGAAACTATATTATAAGAATATATATCTATGTAGTTGCGCACTATTTACAAGGCCAGAATTATGACCCTAAACTTAGTCAAAATTGTACAGACAATATTTTGTTGTGCGTTTCTTAAAAAATAATTGACGTCGAGTCATGAATATTCAGAGGAATGTTGTTAAGCTTATGAAATTGAACACCTGACTTTTGTTTGGTGTTTACCTCCGGCCTTCCCCCTCTAACACCTCACTGCAACCTCAACCACCAAGATAGATAAGAAACCTTTTCTAATGTCGGTTTCTTTCATCTTGTGTTTCTTTATGATGTTCTGCATCCCAAATACATCTAGTTTAAACCAGTTTAATCTGTAAAATATGCTTATTCATAATACATATCGTCATGCAATACTTTTTATCGGTGTGCAGTCTTATGTAACTTCGTCTTCAGCCATCCGTTCACAATCTATTCATCTTTTTATGCTATTTGTGCACTCTGAAAGGATTTTAGATTCAAATTGGTTATTACTACAAAAAGGTAGGAGATTATTTGTTAATTTTGTATAATATGTATGTAATATCATTCTTTTATCTTAATTCGGTGACGGTTTTGAATATAGTAAAAGAACAGTGCTATATGTTTGAGACATTTGCAATACATTTTTATTTAATATCTTTATCTTCGACTGTTTTCTTACTTTCTTTATGGTTATTTGGGTATTTTGAACCCCATAACAGTATTATAACTGAAAGATACATTAACTGAATTGTCCGTTTCATATCTTTAATTTATTATACCTCACATAAATGCCCAATGCAAATTTCCCATCAGTTTAACTTGAAGAATATATATCATATTCCGCAGTGATTTTATATCTCACGCGCAAAATTGTTATTTTCAATTTCTGAGAATGTGATATTTTGTTTTTGTGCGCATGTGATTTTTTTTTCATATTTCCCGTTTAGAGATTGTCAAACGATGCGCTTATAAATACTTACGGATTGAAATACCTTCTCTGGTGTTTATGCATGTGTGAAACCTGTCGATTTGCTTTATTTTTATTGATTTGCTCTCCGTGTCAGAAATTTCGAAAACTTTTGTTCAAGTATTGAATCGAAACTACAGTCATCGGATTGGAAATGATCTAACTAAGAAAATGAGTGCTCATACTTATATGTTTCGTTTAGAAAGTTATCACCGTTTTTCGAATTCAACGTTGAAATATGCGCATAAATACAGGGGTCAGCGATATGTAAACGTTTCGACTAAATCTATCATATTGCTTGAAAAGAGTCTTATTTTTCAGAAAAGTCGCCACAATTTCTGGGTGCTAACAAGTAGACTCCTTAATTCGGTCTTCATTTTTTGGTTAGTTTTTAGTTTTTTAATGTTAAATAAATTATTTAAATCATTATGTTGATTTTCCAGTACAAGTTTTGACCGTTATTTATTTTTCGGTATAATAAAATAAATGTTTCATTCCTGATAGGATGATATGAAAAATGTTCACCCCTCGGTCGATATTCATCCATCTCTCGGTGAACATTTTTCATATCACCCTCTGAGAAATGCAATATTTATATAATATCATCAATGCAAATATTCAGCTTTCTGTTGTAAAAAGTATAAAGGTATAAGTGTGCTATTGTTGAATTTACTGCCCTTTTTGCCACTGTACAGCTGTGAAAATATCACTCATATGGGTGACTACATAAAAAACCGGTACTATTGTTTCATAATTAATCTAATTTGAAATATTACAAGCACTGCAATTAGATAATACTTCATCCAAAATTACAATTATTAAAATGTCACCTTTCTGTATATGAGCCGTGCCATGAGAAAACCAACATAGTGGCTTTGCGACCAGCATGGATCCAGACCAGCCTGCGCATACTGCTCGCTTTCAAAACCTATTGTAATTAGAGAAACCGCTAGCGAACAGCATGGATCCTGACCAGACTGCGCGGACCACGTTAATCTGACTGTTTGCATGTGCTGAAACTATGTATTATACAGCTTAAAAGCCTCGGATATAGCAGACTATCGAACTATGTTTTGACATTCGCAGTGCACCCAACTGTAGCATTGTTGTACCACTTTAAGTTTATACAACAGAGTGTGTACGTGAGCGTATTATATCATTTTGTAGATTAAAACATCTTTAATGACGTATCTTGCACATGATGTCGATCACATATCTTTCAGAATGTCATTCGTACTTGAGATACGAGTGCTGATTATCATTTTTCAAGAGACATTTTATTTCTAGGTTTTCTAGGCGTGAATATATTTTTCTCTTTGAGTTTTTTTTTTTATTTCAAAACGGCTTTTAAATTATCCCGTTTTTTTTTTGCCAGCAACAGATAAATCCTGTTTTGAACAACCATAGCTTTATTAAGCATACATAGAGTACCGCTTTCTGGGAACAGTTAAGAATGACGCAACTATATGTCACTAAATAGCGAAGCTTTTCTAGGAGAATAAAATATAATGATTACACTATGACATGACTTTGTATTCAAATAAATCTGAAATCACAACATGAACATTGTTCTCTATAGCACACGTTTGCTTTCATAGATATGCCCGCATCCCCAAACCCCAACTTGCAATTACTGGAGATACAGGCTGACATTGCACTTCCTGATCACGTGTTCATTTTACAATGACATCAAAGAAGACATTTTCCATGACCAGTCTGATACACAGTTTCGAAGCAAGATTGATAGTGATAAAACATAAATATGTTATTATTAACTTTCCAAAGAAAATCCGGTGTGGTACGAATACCCAACTCCGTTATTGTCTATTAGATTGTCAAACAAGCTACAGCCGGTTTGACTGGACTGTCTCAATTGATGATGTACAATTTTCCACGTACTTTGATTTGTAAATAATGTCACTTTAATATCACGTTATATATATAATATTACTGTATAATTGTATATTAAGTGACATTTAGACCACGATTCAATAACTTGGTCCAATCAGAGTGTTTAAATCGCAAATATGCGACCTACAAACTGTGTATCAAGATCAATTCTTTTCGTTCGTGTAGTTCGTGCAATATTATGCAATAAATCACGGACTTGAGGAACCATCAAAATAAAGTTTGAAGTTGAATATGAGGCTTTGTGTCTAATAATATTCTAAAAGTATATACCGGAAGCTAGCGATATGCCACTACAAAATGCTTTAATTCTTTTCGAAATCTTACTTTTATACTTTACAGGGGCATATGTTCTCTAGAAAAAAAAATGGCATGTCGGTAAGTTTATACCAAAGACATTAACTTTACCTAGAATTGAGAGAACATCATTTATGCCTTTAAAATTTTAACGGGCCAAATTTAGGGCAATGTGAGCATTTAATGATTTCGATTTATTTTATGAATTTTTCCACAACAGTAATTTAAAGTCAACGATTGCCATTTATGATAGATCGTTTTAATTTGATACTTGCTTTCATCAATGAAAATATTTAAAAAAAAAAAAAAAATGTAAAATAAAATGGTTGTACGAGGGTACACTTACAAGTAGGATTTCATTGTAAGATGTCAACTTTTAGATAATTACAATTTTTGTAAGATGTAGTCGTACAGATATAAAGTTTACCTGAAAAAACCCTAAATGTTTTAGTTAAACATTTAGATCTAGAAAACTGAATGTATCATATAGATTTTAGCAGACGTTTTTCAATTTTACCCTTACCCTGCTAAATTTCTAAAATGGACTGGTCCATCATTCAATTTGGGCAGAACTGGGGTGTTCAATGAACATTTACTGACTGAATAGCGAACAGTGCAGACCATGATCAGCCTGCACGATGATTGAAAATAGTATATGACATGATATGATATAAAAAGGACAAAATGTAATAAAGTATGGACATAGTACATAATGTAATAAGTTATCTACATGAAGTAAAGATGTTTCTACATAATATAACCAAAAACATCTTAATATTAATACAAAAACACAACATATAACGATATAATCACCTAACATAAATATGTTTGCACAACATGTAAACAATTCGGTACATGATATAATTAAAAACAAACATAATAGATTTTCATGACTACAAAAGACAGTGCCAGCGTTCCATAGACCCTCGTAAAACTTTTATGGATATGTTTCTGTTTGCTTTACATATCTGTGCAGCCTATTGTGTACATAAACATGACGCTGAAAGGGCATTAGTTGTAAACTTTGATTTTGAATGATTTTTCAATTCCTATTGAATATTACATAAAAAGGAGGTATTCATTTGATATTTTTGAATTCATTTGTAGATGTGATCAACCATACAGCTGTCTGTGGTGAATACATTTTGATGTTTGAAAAATCAAGTTTTTGTGTTTCATGGCGAGGAGGGGTGAAAAGCAAAATGTTCTAAGCTGTGTTTTGAAATGACTGGAGGTCGCATGTTTAAGAATATGAAGATGTGTGTACTTAGTATTTTTATACGATAAAAGTTGCATTTGTAACAGCGACAGTGACTTGATGAAACTATCATAAGCAGAGGGGTTTGTCAGTACCTCACGACCTCTGCGTCGTGTAAAGGCAGGGTGTCGTATAAAGCTAAAGTTTTTACAGTATACCGATTTGTCGAAGAAGGTTCAGTCACACTTATTTTACATATATAATAAGATATCAACAATTTTGAAAACATGCTACACTTCTTAATGGTTGCCCAAAATGTACAATATATGCATAGTTACTGTAGGCCCATGAAATGCATGAATAAGACATGTGTCCAAAACAACGTAAAGCGGCCGGAGTCAGATTTCGAAAATTCTAGCACTTGTGCTGTGTGTTATTCAAGAACAGTGATAACGCACTTTTATTTCGTGTAACAATATCTGCCGAATGCTATGGGCTACGTGCACTTGCACCCTACCTAACAGCTCGAGATTCTGCAGATGCTGTTAAACGCAAAATCGTGCGCTAAAAATGCAATTATAAGCAGTTATCATACCATCATCACTATCATCATCATCAATAATATTATTTTTTTATTATATTACATTTTTATTACAGTTAAATTATCATTTCTTATATTAAGTGTCTTGATAACTGACATTCTGATCAATAAACGTTTTTCTTGAAAATATGGCGCAAGGAAATATTATTTCATGAAAAGAGGTTTCAGAAGCTTGAGTATTTCTGATAACAGTTAACAGTTTTACGAATTGCCATTAAAAGAAGTCATTCTTATTATTGTTCTTTTTTTTCTTTCTTTTCTTTTTTTTTTTGTGGGGGTGTTTTTTAATGTCATAGACAGTAAAAAGAAAGCCAAGATGCATTCGTCCGTCAAAGCATCCGGAAATTGTATGTCAGTTTTGCTTTTTACAGGTAGCCTATTTCCTGCAAATAGCAATGTACTAGGTGCCAAATGACTACCTGATTGTTTCTTCTGTTTGTTTTCAGGTGGCAACATGAATTTCCTCAGAAGCGCTGCCATTATCTTGCTTGTAGCACTGTTTTACAAGTATTACAGCATGAAAAACAAGAATAAAATCTCTTTACTGGAGGGACTTCCTGATAAGGAGTATGATTACGTCATCATTGGCGCCGGTTCGGCAGGTTCCGTGGTAGCGGCGAGGCTTTCCGAAGATAAACAATCGAAAGTGCTCCTTCTAGAAGCTGGTGGACATGATGATCAAAGTGAAAATTTTCACATTCCCAGTATGTGGACAGAAACTCAGCAGACAATGTACGATTGGCAGTTTTACACGGAACCAGAAAGCCAGTCTTCACAGGGTTTGAAGGATAAGAGAGGAATTTGGCCGCGTGGGAAAGTTCTTGGCGGTAGTAGCATGCTAGAATCGGTGAAGTACGGTGTACCGCTACAATATACACGTGGTAGTCCTTTTGACTTTGATGAATGGGCAGCCGCTGGCTGTGAGGGATGGGGTTATAAAGATGTTCTACCATACTTTTTGAAGGCAGAAGATATACAAATAGATGACCTAGAAACATCTAAATATCACAGCAAAGGTGGTCCCTTAGCCGTTACACATGGGTATTTGACACAATTAGCCAAGGAGTATTTAAGGGCCGGACAAGAACTAGGTTACAATATAACTGATTATAATGGCGAAGACCAAGAGGGTTTTAGTATAGTACAAAAGAACATAAGAAATGGTGTTCGCAGCAGTACTAGCCTTGAATATTTAGAAAGAGCGGATGGACGTGAAAATTTACATATTTCTATTCATAGTTTAGCTACTAAAGTAGAAATCACAAATATGCAGGCAGTGGGTGTTTTCTATATTAAAGACGGTAGGAAAAGATACGTGAAAGCCAGAAAAGAAGTTATTTTATCAGCAGGAGCCGTCAATTCTCCTCAGTTGCTCATGTTGTCTGGAGTTGGACCCGAGAAACATCTCGACGAGATGAATATTCCACTAGTTGCAAACCTACCAGTCGGCGAGAATCTGCAAGATCATCAGATGGTGTTTTTGTACAGCTATATAAATAAACCATATAGTGCAACAATAGATGAAGTTACCCACTGGTGGACATGGTTCAAGTTCTATGTGTACCGTGGTGGGCCTTTGTCACACTCTGGACTAGACGTATCGGCATTTTTACACCTTGATGAGACAAAACGAGGAAAAACGTATCCAGATATTCAGTTGATTTTCTTCAGTTTTCTTTCATGGGAAAATATTTTTAACTTAGACGAGAGCTTGCAAGAACAGCTTTTAGAAAAAGATGGCAATAAGCATGGGTTTACGACAGATATCTGTTTGACACGTCCAAAAAGTACAGGACGTATTACACTTAGGAGTAAAGATCCGTTTGATTATCCTAAAATTGATTCCGATTTTCTAACAGAACAAACAGATGTTGAGACATTTATAGGCGGTATAAGAATCTGGGAAAAACTAACCGAAACCAAAACTTTTCTTGAACTCGGTGTAGACATCAACCAAATGCAGAAGAAATTCTGCTCCTCCTACCAATTCCGTTCTGATGAATATTGGGAATGCGTCGTCCGCCATGTTGGACTAACACATTACCATCCGTCCAGTACATGTAAAATGGGCGCGATTAGCAATCCGACAGCAGTTGTCGACCCTGAACTTAGAGTCAAAGGTATTAAAGGTTTAAGGGTAGTCGATGCTTCAATATTCCCAAACATTACCTCGGGAAATATAAACGCACCGACTATAATGGTAGCGGAGAAGGCAGCAGATATGATTCGTGGAAAGACACAGTGAATATTCAGACTTGAAATACCGAGAGCACCGTTTACGAATGTCGTTTTATTCTTTAATCTTTAAAGGAGTTCATCACAATATTTTGTGCGCAGCTCAATCGCGCAGCAAGCGATATCCACTGTAAAGTTCAGAATTCGCCGCCGAAAGTGCATAATTGTCAGATATGAGGGCACTCGCGCAAAATATATCGTATGTACAGACAATATAGGTCGTGCATCCATATTTTACCTTTAAAAGTGATGGTGTTTTATTGGAGGAGTAGTTGTAGGAAGTGCTCGAATCGAATACATTGTGGACAGTCAATTTGAAAGTAAACTATTTCGTCCAGTAATGATGCAGCCGACTCCAAGTCAAATAAAATTCCAGAAAATCTTAACGTAGATATATCTCCTTCAAGTTCAAATGTGACTGCCTAAAAATGTTGTTATACTTTTTGTGCCCCATCCCGAATTTCACGTAGTAAGACCAGAGTTATGGCCCCTGATAGTCAAATTGTACATAAAGGGTCTAAACATTTGTGTCGCATGTACCTCAAAATTATATGCGCCAAGAGTCACGAAACCATACAAGAATTAAATTCAGAATGCGAAGTTGTGCACCAGTGCTTTTATTTGAGGTTTCACTCAATAAAAACAGATTTATGTCCCTTGACGTGGTCAAATATATACGTAATTGGGATGTGAAAGCTTGTGTAGCACGTATCTCAAAAAATATTTGATCTAGAGGCTTGCAACCTTAAAGGAGCATTATTCCGCATGTGAGTAAGAATATTGGTTAAGGAACTGATAATAACATTGTGTAATTTGTGTTGTAAGAAAAAAAAAAAGTTCATAATTTTTAGGTGGGTGGGGTAATGAAAAAATACTTTTGTGGGTGGAGTGAGTATTTTTTAATTTTTCTTGAAAACAAGCACGGGTTGATGTTATTTTTTTGGTTTAGATTTTTTTGTCTTAGTTCAAGCTTACATAATATAAAATTTGGAAAAAATCTGTCCGCTAGATATTTCATATCATTAAGAAATACTTCGTGTTTTTCTCAGTTTCAGATACTTCCGACATCTGTCAAGAGTAATTTTTCTGAGTTAATATATCTATATGTCGACATTTTATGCATAGTTATAGGGGTGTTATTAATTCGGATGCATAAAAAGTAACATCAGAGTGAAACTTCGAATAAATAATTGTTTGCAGTAGTTTTATTATAACATGTATGTACTGTTTCTTCAGACAAAAATACCGATTTGGTGTTCTTAATAAACTTTGAATATTGAAAAAAGAAGCACGGGTACCTATTAGTTTTATTTTTTATTTTAACTTGTCATACATCAATCTATAAATATGCAAAGTTACAAAAAATTCTGTCCGCTAGAAATAATTGTGAAAAACATCTTTAACAACATTCAATAGTGCGCTTTA
Organism: Mercenaria mercenaria; assembly: GCF_021730395.1. Lineage (NCBI taxonomy): Eukaryota > Metazoa > Mollusca > Bivalvia > Venerida > Veneridae > Mercenaria > Mercenaria mercenaria. The sequence goes on from NW_026459560.1 coordinate 45,107, forward strand.
TTAACCTTTTTCATGCACTGTTTCATTTTTTAAATTGATTGCTTTAAACATCCGGGTCATGATCAGTTTGATTATACAGTGTATTTATGAACCGTATTAACCGAGGCATATTAAAAAAAATATATGAGCCGCGCCATGAGAAAACCAACATAGTGCGCTTGGTCAGGATCCATGCTGTTCGCTTTCAGAGCATATTGCAATTAGAGAAACCGTTAAGCGAACAGCATGGATCCTGACCAGACTGCGCGGATGCGCAGGCAGGTCTTGATCCATGCTGGTCGCAAACGCACTATGTTGGTTTTCTCATGGTGCGGCTCATATATCACCGTCTTTGTACTTTTAATCGTACTGGTTTTACATAAACTCGCTCATTCAAAGGTAACTACGTTTCATGACGATATGTTGTACCTATAAGGATAGATCATAAAACATAATCCATTTATAAATACGAATGAAGAATGCAACGACTGTAGAAAATACCATTTTCAGATGTAAAATTTGTTAGGAGCATCGCTGCAAAATCAGTCGATATAATATTAACATCGTTTTATTTAAAACAAACTTTTGACTGGCCTCATTTCCATATTATAAAGTTATAGTTTTACGAAGTGACGATTACCTTTATTTTGTGTCACTTCATTTAAATTATTTACTTTGACTCGCTGATATGATCTAGATATGGAAATACTACGGGGGTATAAAAAGTAAACGCAGCTGAAACTCCGTAAACAAATGGTCCAGATGCATTTAAAGCTCATCTACTGTTTCTTAATTTCGAATTCGAAAAATGCTTCTCACTTTCCGGTATTTATTTCATTAGTGATTTTCATTGAAAATCCGTGTTACTCATCGTCTGACAACTATGTTAGATCCCTTTCGTTAATCTCTGTCTCAGTTCATCTCGTGTGGGAAATGTAGTTCACATTTTGTCCTTTAAGGTTTTACCCAATATAGCCATTTAGAAATATGAGATAAGTTGAATTGCCTTTTATTAACTATTTTGATCGGATGCTTCCCTTCTGTTGTGTTGAACGACAGAAAATTAATCAAATAACTGACTTTTTGTAGTTAAAGAGAACAGACACAGTGACACAAGATTATATTTATTACTGTCAAACTGCCTAACCAAACATGAAAATATACTGATCCTCTACATGAATATAGGAGGTCACCACGTGACCAACCAATGAACATGAAAGAAATTTGCGGGAGGTTAAGGTTAACAAAACCTCTTGTAGACTTATCTCCGATTGTGCTTCTGAGAATTATCGTCACCCCGGTCTGTATTACAACAATCAGTGAACCCCCCTAATACATCAGAACTTCCATATTGCCAGACTTTGATCTAGTTTGGTTTTAAAGTCAAACATTTTTGTCGCATTTTCTACAATGACTGCTCTGTGTGAAAATCAGTTCAGTCTCTGTGTTTTACTTGCAGGTAGTTTTACTAGTTTCAACGTGGGACCTCGAACATGTTCTTGTCTTGAGAACGGGGAAAATACTTGCTCATGTTCGCATCATCAAATTTAGATAAAACAATAAAAACACAAAATATACTTTAGATACCCTTTAAATTACGGTGTCCCGTTAGGGCCATCACCGCTTAAAATATAACCCTGAGCCCGAAAGCATGTTGAAAAGTCGAAAAAAACGAAACCTTGATGATGGATGATGAAAGGTCGAAACTACAATGGTGGAAACTCAAAACTACGAAACAACGATGGTGGAAACGCGATATTATTTCGCGTTTCATCATCATGGTTTCGTCTAATCATCGTTGTTACGTTGTTCCGACTTTTCATTATCGTAGTTTCGACTTTTCACCATCGTTGTTTCGATTTTTCATCATCGTTGGTTTCGTTATTTCGTTGTTTCGACTTTTCATCATCATGGTTTCGACTTTTCATCATCTTGGTTTCGACTTTCCATCATCTTGGTTTCCACTTTTCACCGTCGTTGTTTCGACTTTTCATCATCGTTGTTTCGACTTTTCACCATCGTTGTTTCGACTTTTCATCATCTCGGTTTTATTGTTGCGTTGTTTAGACTTTTCATCATCGTAGTTTCGAGTTTTTATCATCGTTGTTTCAACTTTTCAAGATTGCGATTTCGCCTTCCTGTTGATCATGCGCACTAACATTCATATAGGCGTTTGGCACATTTGTTTGGTCAATAATGATGCTATGATAAAAACATTTATAGATTCATACATATTGTTAGGATAAATGTCATGTAAATCCACGTAATACCTTAATTTGCCCGGGAAAATATATATTGGGAGAACCTGGAGCAAAAGTCGCGTGGGTTTCGTGTCAGTTTACTGTCTGACAATACAGGTTAATCGGTAAAATGACTTGGCAATATCTCACCAGTTATTTATGGGTTTAACAGGAAGATTAGCATAAATGTCTCATAAAATCATATGACTGTGAGGTAAAATAACTACGTCTAAAAAAATATTGTAAAAACGCCTCGAGTTACTACATATCAATAAAAAGATGTGACATGACAGAAATACGAAACTTAGAATAACTAACACATTGTACACTTGAAAATTAAAAACCAAGCAACAACAGTAACAGTTTCCATAACCACATGTATTTACATTAAATAGAAAATTTAAAAAATCTAATGATCCACTGAATAACCATGTAGAACCAAAAGGGTATATACGGAATTTCACATCACTGAAACGTTCCCACTTGATTATGACAACAGTTGAAACTAAGTTGTTTCTGCGCTTGGGTATATATCGAATAGACACGGTCACTCGTTGTCTATCCTATATTTATCCCTGTCAATTAACTCTACTGGTCTAGAAATAAACTAGAGTGTGCTGCAGTTGATAGATTATACCTGCATGTTGAATAAAAGCAGTCGACAGTGGATATTACTTTTTATTCTATATCTATTTTATCTATCCAATCGTGAACGTTCATTTGCAACACGTGACCGTACAATATATTATTGGACGCACGTGCGTACAAAATCCTGTATTTTCCGTATTTGGACGGTTCAAAAAGTCCCATGTTAAACATACGATAAAGCCCGAAACGCGTGAAAATGTTCCGAATGTTCCGAAAATGTTGGGAGAAGTAGGTGCTCTATATACAGAGTTTGATTATGCGTCTTGAAACCAGGAAGGCAGAAATACAATATTCAGTAAATAATATTTAATTTAAACTAACATAAAGTAGATATAGAATAAAAAGGTTATTTAACATTGTTCTGTACAATACGAGATATATTTGGACTCGTACCCAGCTGGGAAAACCATATTGGACTCGCCTAGCGGCTCGTCCAATATGGTTTTCTCAGCTTGGTACGAGTCCAAATATATCTCCGTATTGTACAGAACACTGTTAAATAACCTAATAGTCTTGTTTTATTTTTGATAAGTTTATTTAATGTTACTATTGCTTAAATATAATAAAATGCTCAAAACCACGATGGTGAAAAGTCGAAACAACGAAACCGTGATGGTGAAAAATCGAAACTACGATGGTGAAAAGCCGAAAGAACGATGGTGAAAAGTCGAAACAACGATGTTTAAAAGTCGAAACAACGATGGTGAAGAGTCGAAACAACGATGGTTGAAAGTCGAAACCACGATGGTGAAAAGCCGAAACAACGATGATGAAAAGTCGAAAGAACGATGGTGAAAAGTCGCAAGCACGATGTTGAAAAGTCGAAACTACGATGTTTAAAAGTCGAAACAACGATGGTGAAAAGTCGAAACAACGATGGTTAAAAGTCGAAACCACGATGGTGAAAAGTCGCAAGCACGATGCTGAAAAGTCGAAACAGCGAAACAACGAAACCACAATGGTAAAAGGTCAACACAACGATGATGAAAACATGAAATAATATCATGTTTTTATCATCGTAGTTTCGTTATTTCGAGTTTTCACCATCGCAGTTTCGAGTTTTCACCATCGTTGTTTCAATTTTTCAACATCGTAGTTTCGTTGTTTCGACATTCCATCATCGTAGTACTTATCGTGCTTTCGTGCTAAGGGTGTAATTTTACGCGGCGATGGCCCTAACGGGACATCGTATAAAATAAGCATTATATTCGCTGAAATTGTATTAATTTCCTCCTGAGTTAATTGCTCTACTTGCAAAGCAATCTGGTAGCAAAGAAACTGTTGCTTTTGGTGTATAATGCAAATAGTTAACAGATATTGTTGTTCGTACAACTAGGCCTATTTACATATAAATGTTAGCATCTACTTTGTTAAGACGGTCACGCGCATTGTTCATTACTAGTCCTCGCACAACTTTTTCTGGAGCTTTTTACATATGATAGTCTGAGTTGCGCCCCTTCGTTATGTGTACACCATGTGCATGTCAACGAACGAGAGATGTTTACAGACACTACAGTTACACTTTCTGCTTTCTGTATTCATTTGACTGAGATCAGTTAAAACAAGACAGAACTATACTTCGAGGTGTAATTTTAATCCGTTAGAACAGACAATTCTGTAAGTAGAATATGGACAATCCATAAATGTAAAAGATTTTGTTACTTAGATCTATTTGTTTTATAAATCGTATCAATACATCGACTGCTGGCGTTTACTGTACAGTTACACCAGATGGCGCGTGCTATATTCATTTGTGCACTCTGGGCTATATCGATTGTAACCTTGCTACATGTACATCGAGTGGATGAAAACTCAGCAAATTGATTTCATATATGGTATTGACTGTCAACAAAATTAAATTAAGTACACAAATCGCCGATTATAACATTTTACTACAAAAATGACTCCATTAAAATTCGCACCTATTAAAAAGTTGCCTCTTACAACTGCACCTGATAAGGGACGTTCGGATCAACACAATGTGAATATAGAATTTTATTAAACCATGATTTTTTTTTATTTAAGCATAAACCTGGCAAATAAAAAAAACTTGATCATGTGTTTGATTTGTTCGCGTAAAGTCTTTTGAATCATGGGCAGATATCTAAAGAAAGGCAATGGACCTATACAAAAGAAAGAGTTTACTTTAAATCTACATTGTATGTTTTTTTCTGTATGCAATAGTCTCATTAAGAATGTGATTTTTTTCCACTGTGAATTTGATTCAGGTACACATTTTCAAGTCAGTTTAGCTAAAATGTGAAAGATAATGCGTATCCTTTTAACTGGCAGAATATCTTTAGTACATCCTTATGTTTTGGAAAATCGTAGTTAAGTCAAATTTTACATTGTAGAAATACATTTGATTTGGACATACAGAATCTCCTTAATCACTATTTGATCCTCCTTATGTGAAACGGTATTTCATGAATTGTGGCTTTATTTTGCAAGACCCATGTAAAAATAACTATATACATTAGTTTAAAAGTCTCTGATGGTGGTAGTAGAATCTATTCAAATATTCAAATATTTCTAATAGTGTCAATAGAATAGCCAAAAATGTTTCGTCCACACTTTCCCCATCTTTTTTCATTAAGAAAAAGTTCTTACTTAAAGTTTGCAGTTATGTTCACATTAAGCAACCTATAAAATGCCTTTTCTATTGAAAGTTTGAGCCAGAGATACGAGGTGTTGTTAAAGCTATTAAAGAGGACTTTACGAGGGCCATTCTAAAAATAATGAAAATCGCGCGCTTCCATGGAAGTTTGACATGCAAGAAACTAGTACAACAGTTTTACTTGGATGATAAAACAATGACTCTTTAATAATCCTGCAAAGTATTATTGAAAACTGTCGTACCGTTTCGGAGATATTCCGTAGTAGTTTATACCCTAAGCAAACACATATAGCTATGAAACGCGATTAGAGCGTCCATAAAAGTAAGTAGTTCGGTAGAGATACCTGCAAGGCAATTACTCAGTGAACTGCATACTTAAAGTCTGCAGTATTAGAAAAAACTGTTTACAGGTAGGTACGTAAATTTAAAAATGGCCAGGCAGTCAATAAAAGTCTATCAAACAGTCGAGCTACCGGTTTGGTCAAGCTTTTTACCTTACCATTTAAGCGGGAAGTTTTATGACGGCTTTTTATATATTTTATACATCCACCAGCTTTCATATTTTTCTCTCGTGAACAGCTACATGGAACTTTACAAACTATTATCTGAGGTATCCTTGCATTGGGCTATCAGATGATTTTCTTTAGTTGTTTGTACTGGCTGTTTTTTGTATTGTGTTGAAGATAGGTTACGCAGTTTCGGGGGAGACATGTTTTGAATAATAAATAACCGTCTTTTTAGTTATAATATGAATCAAGAGCTATCACTATTGGTCACAAATGTCCCCGAAGCGTGCCCAAGAATTCTACAGTTGTCTGCGCAAAACAATCACACGTCATTTCGTGACCTTGACCCGAGAGACACGGATCATTAACGTGACACACCTTCTCAATATGGTTAACATTTGTGTCAAATTATTTTCAAATCCCTCGATAAATGGCAGAGTTATGGACCAGACAAGAAACACCTTTGACTTCTAAGTGTGACATTGACCTTGGAGCTAGGGGTCTGGGTATTGCACATGACATGTCATCTCAATATAAGGAACATTATGCCAAGTGATTTTAAAATCCCTTCATCCATGGTAGAGATATGGACCGGGCACGAAACAGACCCTGTTAACCTTTGACCTCTAAGTGTGAACTTCATACCGAAGAATATTCCTCCGGCCAATAATCGATAGCGGTCAGATTTTCTATATAGAAATAAGAAGGGCATGTACACATTTTACTTAATAACAAAATTACTAAAAATAAGAAACCTTAGGTGCAAACATATTACCAAAGTTCAACATTTGATTCATCACAAGGTTTTTTTAAATTAAATTTTATCTTAATTTTTGATTCGTTCTTCGCAAGAAGTTTGATGCCATCATTTCATCATTTTTTCCCTTCTTTGTTTCCATATAAAATGTACAAAAAGCTCATACATGCGTTTCTTCGAAGCATTTTTTTGTATAAAACCATTGATATGAAAGCTTAGGTGCAAGAACTTTCCTACTCTCATTGAATTTATCTTTTGAATGATATTTATTTCATTTTTGTAAAATAATAATTTGATTCGTTCTCAGACTGTTTATTTTCACTAATTTCGAAGAAAAATTAACTTCAGCGCGAAGTTGTTGTTGTAGCGTCATAAGCTGACGATATTATAGTATGCCGCGTGAACATACGGTATTGTGATCAAAAGGTTAAGGTACATTCTATCGCCAAAATTTTGACAATCGAGTGCTTATCTTTACAGCCTTATTCCGCATTATATATGCGGTATAAGTAGCCATCCATGAATGAAACTCCTCTTGAAAATGAATAAGCTTTCATTTTAGATGTATTTCAAGAAAAACAAACGCCTGTTGATACTCGAAAAGTTTTGA